>NW_024412376.1:108731419-108880136 GCF_014898765.1 Herpailurus yagouaroundi
GTGGTTTCTTCTACATTCTCACATCAAGCCTGAACTAAAGAAAGAATGGCTAACTAAATGTCTCAACAGTCTTTGGGTGTTGACTGGGAGGTTTTAAAGGCTAGTTTGTGATTGGCTCACCTTGGAGAACTGAAGAAAGGATTCCAAGGGTCAGCTGGCGTAGGAGTTGCAAGTACTGTGATAAAACAGACCAAGCAACAACCTGTGCTTGCTGCCCATGAGTATGTATTCATTCCAGAAGCAAAAAAAAACTTTGCCTCACTTGGCAAGATGATATTGTTGGACCAATAGTATTTAGACCCTGCAAATGCATGTCTTCGAGTAAATAAATTAACTAGAAATACAGTAAGCTACCATTTCTAATGAAGTTGGGGGAGAAGGAACAATGAGGAGGAGGGCTTGCATGCTTTCTCCTGAGGACATGATCAGGGGCATTAGGAGGGAACCGCCCCACCGTCAGGGGTAGGAGGGCTTTCAATGCATCCTGCTGATTCAGGGATATTAGAATTTCACCCTTTGCCTTTTTCTAGAACAGTCACTTTTGGCAACTCCAAATGGGGCCTCTAACATCACATTCACCAGCAGCAGAATTCCTGCTGAGGGAGAATGCCTGGACCATGAGAATATCTTGGCTCTAAGCTCAGGAGCTGAATGGGAGCAAAGAGATGGATGATCAATGCCACTAAGAAAGATAATTCTTTGTCTTCAGCAGCAAGCAAGTAGTCTCTTTACTAAGACCTGACAATGAGTTCCGTTCGATCCGTCTACGCAGGAGTGGGGAGAATTGGAGAAAATGCCAACCGCCTGTGAGATCTTAATCACCTGTGCTGTCAGTGGCAAAGAGCAAATCAGCTGCCCTAAAGTTTTCTGTGCTGTGTGTGCTACTTCCAAAGCCCAGCCCGTGATGCCTCTGTCACCTCAGCCTCAGTCACAACCAGAAATCTAAGCCTCCCAGATCATCTGTCATCATGCTGATGTTTCTATGCCCTTAATCTGACCCATCCCCTGCTCTTTTGGTCCTCTGTCTCCTCTGTAACATGAGGCTTTCTCAAGAAAACGTTCCCAGGGCACCTGGGTGGCTCAGTCCATTAAGCGTTCGACTTCGGCTCAGGTCATGATCTTACGGTTCATGGGTTCGAGCCCCGCCTCAGGCTCTGTGCTGACAGCTCAGAGCCTGGAGCCTGTTTCAGATTCTCTCTCTCTGCCCCTCTCTCTCCCCCTCCCCCCTCTCAAAAATAAACATTAAAAAAAAGAAAACATTCCCATATCCACAGCTTCTCTTCTGAACTTCTCTGTCTTGCTCTAAACGAAAACACGAGGCTACCCAGAGCACATAACTTCCCCCAAGACCTTGCAAGATGAGACTGTTTTTGCTTGAAATCCACTTACCTTTGTATCTAGTTCTTTTTTACTGCTTTCAATATAACTCCTTCATTCTCATTTGAAAGCCACAGCTCCTTTGAAGTACAAGTTATCAAACTCTGACACCCCTTATCTTTACTTATTTCTGCCGCATATAGAAAGTCTTGTCATCCCCCTCATTTCTGATGACTTCAGACCCAGTTAATCACCTCTTTTTCCACCATTATCTTGACATTTGTCATTTTCTATAGTTTCAACAGCTATATTAATGATCCACAGTGGCTGATAGATTACAAAAATGGACCAATTGTCCATCTTTCTCTGTATTCATGTCCTTTATGATGTGACTTTCCAACCCTTCCTATCAAGAAATGAAGTCTATTTCCATACCACTTTAATCTGGGCTGCCCCCATGACCTACTTTACAGAAGCATTGGCATTGCATGCTTCCAAACCTGGGCCTCATGAGGCCTCCACACAGCCACTTTCTCCCAGCTGCCATGTGAAGAAGCCTAGGTTAGCCTGCTGGAGGACAGAAGACCATGTGGCCCAGGCCAGCCAGCTCCCAGCTGACTTAGCAGCTGACCATAGAGTCTTCTGAGCAAACCCAGCTGAGAATGGTTGAGGCTCGCCCCAGATCAACAGACTCATGCAGTCAACCCACAGACCCCATTGCTGACTTCATCCAGAAACCCTTTTACGTTAGAATACACATTGGGAAACCCTGTTCAAACGTAAAGACGTTGTATTCTACTGGCAGCATTTCTGACCAGTAGGCTTCAGTATTGGTAACAGCAGCCAAATCAGAGTAGCACTTTGCAAAGTAATAACTTATGTTCACAAAATTATCTAATTTATAAATGTTTTCATATGCATTATATATGTATATGTCACACACGCATACATGCATGCACCCACGTGCAAATGTTCCAAATTTTGCATGTTAGGAAAAATACTTTAATGTACTTCTCTGTCAATATTTTCTGACCAATAGACTCAATCTCATTAACCGATCTGATTGGGGTAGCAACCACGATAGCCATGGTTGCAAAATATGCCAACATTCTCAATTCTACTGGACCTCCAATGTAACATTTAGCTGATCCATTCATTATACAATGTTTATACCTGAGCCCAGTTTACCATTCTCCGTACCTGCTCCCCTGCTGGCAGAACAAATTAGAGAACAAACTAAACAAAGATTCTTACTTTTGCTTCTCAGTTTGGAATTGCTCCTCCCGAGCTTTGCACAAGTCCTCTTTAAGGCTGATGACTTGGTCACAGGATAAAGGTGGAGAAATGTAAGTTCTATCTACCTGCAGATCATCAAAGCATGGCTTCCTGAAGGCATATGAGTCCTCACAGCAGTGACCCACACCAGCATTGATAGGCTCTGCTTCGTGTCTTCTGCATAAAGCTCCAAGAATTAGTTTCGCCTTTCCCAGAAGAAAATTAAAATAAGAGCCATAAGGTTGTGGTCATTTTTTGTTTTGTTTTGTTTTGTTTTTTTTTTACTCCATAGAGAATAAGGCTAATAAGTATTCTCAGATTCTGGTTTCTGCTAGTTCATCCTGGATTTCACTGTTTAGGAAAAATCAGGAGGGTCAAGTGCAGCCTGGTTCCCAGACTTGTCCTCCCTCTTCTCATCCTCAAGTTGAGCTCACTTGGACTCCACTTCCAGGTTCCTCTCCAGTCCAGTTTATAGACCAGTGTTGACTTAAGGTTGGAGTTTCTTATGTTCTTTTAAATTAAAATCAAGCCTCAAGTCAACAGCACTGCTAATTTGACTCAGTTATATGACTGAAGCTCAAATCCAATTTGTTTCTGTTTTTTTGCAAGTGGACATCTGTAACTGCCACAGAACTTGGCATATGGTAGATGCTCTATGAATAGTTGCAGAATGAATGAATGATGAGAGGAATCCTTGGATCCTATTTCAATTATCTCCTTCATTTTCTGGTCCTCTTCTAAAGCTGTCACCTTGCCTTGCTTCTGTGGTGTCTGATTGTTATCCTGATGCTCTCTGCAAGCCTGCCCATGTGCCTTTCCAAGTATGACTACCCCCAAATCCCTATCATTTAGGTATTTGGGGATGAAGTCATTGAGGCCAATAAGCATCAACATTTCATGTATGAGTTTATCCATTTTAAATGTAACCAAAGAGATCACCTAAAAATAAGGCTTTAGGAATCTAGAAGTCTAACTGAAAGTCCTTCCCCAAGAAAGGCAGGGCACTAGATAACAAAAATTTATAATAAAATAAAAGGGAGACGAGGCTAGATAATAATGTTTTAAATATGCAATCAAAAAATTATATTTTATCAGAAGAAAGACCAATTTAGCATGAAAGAATTGTTCTATCAAGAACATAGGGCAGAGAAAGCTGTCACCACACAAGAATTTAGTAGTGTTAAAATAATACCACTGGAGAGAGATCTGGAGCCTGCATCTTGGAGAATGTGAGCATACAGGTCCCTAGAGGGATGTTCTCCATTGTGAGGAAGACATAATTTATCATTCTTCACTATAGCCTGGAAGAAATATCCCTTAAGACTATTCTTTCCCTTCTTCTGATTCCATTTGCACTAGTCATATCCTAATTCATCGTCACAAGTATTCTGATCCAGGAAAAAGTGCAGTCTAGTTGTTAGGCCCAATTATTGCTGTCATTGGAAAGACATTTCTCACTGTAAATGAGCACACTGGTATTCTGTCTAATAAATTTAACACTTGTGAGTTTGATGTGAGATAATAGAAAATATAAATATTTGATCTTTGACCCTAGATCCTGCCAACCATCTTCCAAAACCCTTGTAAATTCCTAAGTGATAAGAGCACTAGGGGAATCTTTTGTCCTAATGAGGCAACTCTGTGTGGGCTCGTGGATGGGCACTGGTCCCCAGAAAGACAACGTAGTGATTAGAAGCTTGGAATTTTAAGTCCCCCCCGTCCATTTTCCAGAGAGGAGAGAGGGCCTGAAAATGGAGTTAATAATTGATCATGTATACATAAGGAAGTTTTTATAAAATCCCAGCAGTATGGGTGTTGAAGAGCTCCCAGGTGGGTGAACCCATCCACATACTAAGAGGGTGACACACCCCAACTCCACAGGGACAGAAGCTTCTGCACTCAGGATGCTCCCAGACCCTATGTATCTCTTCCAGTCCTATGTATCTCTTCATTTGGAAGTTCACCTGTATCCTTTATCATACATTTTACTTATCTTCTAAACTTAAGTAAGTATTTCTCTGAGTTCTGCGAGCTGCTCTAACAAATTAATCAAACCTGAGGAGGGAGTCATGGGAACCTCAGATTTTATAGCTCACCAGTCAGAATCACACAGAATCACACAGAATTACAATTGGACTTGTAATTGTTATCTGAAGTGGGATGGGAGCAGTCTTATAGGACTGAGCCCTTAACCTGTGGGATCTGACACTATCTCCAGACAGATGGTGTCAGAATGAGACAAATTGTAGGATACTCAGCTGGTGTCACACAGAATTGCTTGTCGTGGGGGAAAACACTTGGTGCCAGAGATGTTGTGAGCGTGATAGTTATGTAAGATTAAAGGAGAAACATGGAAAGAAGACTAGTTTGTTGCTGTTGTTGTTTTCCTATACGTTCGAGTTAGTTTAAAATCAGCATTATCTTTGAAGTTGTTGGCAAAGTCATTTTTGTTGACTTGAAAATCCAAGAATTAGACCCTAGGGTATGATCCAGACAAAGAGGTGTTGAATCTGATATTGCCACCATTAGGGAAGTGACAGTCTTACCCCTGCTGCTAGTCAAGACAATTGGCATGAGTTGGCCTAAAAGAATTTCTCCTGGGGACAGAAGTATTATGCTCCATTGACAGTTCATGAATGTGTCCACAAATATGAGATGGATTGCTGGAGGTTGGGGATTAGGACTTTAAGAACAGGCAAACATGAAGTCACAGATGTGCTTACCGAGTCCTCCATGCAGACAAATCGCTGCTCATCTCTCAGTGGGCAACATTTGGTGGCAGCAGCTGCCATGTTCTTCGTGAATGTAACCAACTCTTGAGCAGATAGTTGTGGGACTTTCTTAGTGTAAAGGATTATGAGCCTGAAAGAATAATTTCCTCTTACTCCTGGCAACGACTATGTGCCAATGATGAAGAATTCTAGAGTTTTCCTTAATATTTGACAAGCTGTGGTTTAGGCTGAACAAAGCATTAAACTGGGTTTAATTCTTTTTAATCTTTATTCCAATGGCCCAATAACTTCATCAATATACCTGGGATTCTCTTCTCACCTCACACATTGCTCTACCCTGATCCACCAAAGATACTAGGACAGCAAATTTGGATGACAGCTTCTGAAATAATTGTATACACAGTCCATTAAAGATTGCATTGGTTGTCTACAATGTGTAGGAACAGGGGCCTACAACAATGATCAGCAAATAGTGCCTACTCTCCTGGGGCTCACGCCGTACTGGGCAAGATAGCAGGTACCCTTGAGGTAGTGAGGGGAGTACACAGTGCTGTAGATACACATGGAGTGGCAAGCAGTCCCATCCCAGGCAGGTCAGGTAGGCCTCCCGGAGGAAACGACACGTGAGCTGAGATCTAAAAACAACAAAAATGAACCAGGTGAAAGGGAGTGCAAGTGGGAGGGGAGCCACTGAATGTGATTTTGGTTTTGTTTTGTTCTGTTTTGTTTTGTTTTGTTTTGTTTTGGAGGGGGTCAGGAAATTGGGAATCAGAAACAGAGCAAGAAAGAAAGCTCAGTTACAGAATCAGAACTGCATTATTTTTAGGGTAATTATAGTTGCCATGTAAAGAATGAATGGAGGTGAAGGTGAGCAAGAAGCAAATGTGAAGGAAGAAGCAGTTTGAAGACTATTCCGGAAATTCAGTTGAGAGACGCTGATACCCTGAACTAGGAAAGTGGTGAGAACAGAGGGACATGAGAAAGATTTTTTAAGGAAGAAGACTCTTACAGACCCAGATGTGAAGACAACAAAAAATCAGACTCGATCATTGCATTTTATATTGAAATGGAGTCAGGGAAAGAATTTAGTTGTAACATCCAATGAAACAAGCAACCTAATCCAGTGGTTCTCAGAGTGGGACTCCTAGACCAGCAGTATCAGCAGCCCTGGGAACTTACTAGAAATGCACATTCTCAGGCCCCATCCCAGACTTACTGAATCAGAAACTCTGGGGATGGGGCTGTATTTTAACAAGTCCTCCAGGTAATTTTGATGTATTGTAAAGTTTGAGAACCAAAGATCTAATCCTTAAGCCAGATATTTGCAACCAAACATAACATAGAAGTAATAAGCCAAATATTCTCTCGGAAAGAATACGTTTTTCTGGATCTATTATTCTGGACATCTATTTTAAGCTCAATATTATTGGACACTCTATCAAACTGATTTTTTCCCCAACACTCTGCTTCTAAATAGACTATTACAGTAAGATCCTAAAGATTACTAAAAATTGGTTTTTGTTTTTGGATATACCGATCTTTTAAATACAGTGGGTTCCACCAGTCTCTGCACACAACAGTTTTATGTATTCTCTCCGGCAAATAGCTATGGTATCCATTCATCTCTACCCTAGGTGCTGAAAATACTAAATTTGCTATAGGAACTGACTTGATACTGACAAAGGGACCCTAAGTTAGATTGTTGTAGCTTTGACTGAAAACTGCAGGCAGGGGTGCCTGGGTGGCACAGTCAGTTAAGCGTCCGACTTCAGCTCAGGTCATGATCACACAGTTCGTGGCTTGGAGCCCAGCATTGGGCTCTGTGCTCATAGCTTGGAGCCTAGAGCCTACTTTGGATTCTGTGTTTCCCTCTCTCTCCCTGCCCCACCCCCGCTTGCACTCTGTCTGTCTGTCTCTCTCTCTCAAAAGTAAACATTAAAAAAACCCTGCAGGCAAAGCCCCCCAAACTAAATGTGTGAGGGAGAGATATGAGGGAGGGGTGTGAGGGATATGAGGGAGGGGTGTGAGGGAGATGACCCTGAAGAGACTGCAGGACGGGAGTCAAGGCCTGCTTGGTTCCCTAACCTGTGGTTGTTGACCAGAATTCTGGAAACTGGCCTGGAGAGCCAGGTAAAGGCACATAAGTCTGTGTAGATATCTGTATTATTAAGACAAAGATAGGTTAATTTTGAACTCACATTTTCCTTGGCCTCTGACATTTTAAGGTTGGATGTAGACTCATAGCAGCTCTCAGCATCAGGAGTTAGCAAAAACTCACCAACAAACATATAAACCTGGACAATATCTTGGAAGCATACCTGTCATGGAAGTTAGCATCTCCTAATTTCTCACGTAAATCACAGTGATTTTTTATACGTTCATGGCTTTCACCAACCACTCTTTGGAACATCTCTTTCTGGAAAACAAAGATAATCAATGTTTATCACTGTAGCAATATATCTTGAGGTAAGATTGCAAAACCGTCTTCTGTAACAGTTTAATGTAACTGTTTTCCTAAATCCAGGGCTTTATTTACTTAGTGAGTTTGCAAATCTTGAAAAACATGTTTTGGTAAAGCAGGAATGTCCATGTACTTTGCCGAGAAAAGAAGTGGTACGAGATTGATGTTTAGTTTCTGGTGTATAAACTCATTTGTGGGTTTAAATGGCGTATTTTATAAGAATAAGGCAATCATTCATCAAGCCAAAAAGACATTCCTAAAGGTAGTTTATAGAGCTAAGTTTGATTGGTCAGAGTGTGTTGGTTATATTTAATAAGACAGCCTTTTTACATAAACAGCACAGATAAAGAGATATAGATATAGGAATAGAAATACAGATACAGGGCACCTGGGTGGCTCAGTCGGTTAAGCATCTGACTTCGGCTCAGGTCATGATCTCACAGTTTTGAGTTTGAGCCCCGCGTCGGTCTCTGTGCTGACTGCTCAGAGCCTGAAGCCTGCTTCAGATTCTGTGTCTCCCTCTCTCCCTGCCCCTCCCCCACTCACACTCTGTCTCTCTTTCTCTCTCTCTCAAAAATAAATAAATAAACATTAAAAATTTTTTAAGAAATAGAGATACATATTAAGAAGTCATGGTTTAATAAAAACATCTACCAGCCTTCAATATAGTACAGCACTCCACAAATACACATTGAAATGAATCAAATGGAATTCTCAGAAGTAACCGCAAGTTCAAAGAGTTCTTGAGCCATGCACATAAAATTCCAGTGGGAAAATACAAGCGACCTTCTAACCTTAACTCTTCAGTAGGAGGACTGGTTATCATCTTAACCAATCAGACCCAGTGCACCTGATCCTAATAAGCAGTGTTTGTTACAGTGAAAATGTTACCAGATTTGCAAACTATTTACCTGGATTTAACCCTTACCCTTGTCCTTTACTGCCTGTGTGATATTGAGCAAGTCTTTTAAACCTTCTAAAACTCAATACCCTCATCCAGAATACAGTTAATAATTCTGGCATTACCTATGTCACTGGACTGGTGTCAGGATCAAATAGGACGCTGATGGTAAAGTCACTTTGTAAACTCTAAACACCCACGCTCCTGTTATTAACGTTCATGCTTATCCTGTTATTAACGTTCATGCTTATGCTATTATCATAGTGATTATTGTGGAGGTCTACTGGCTACAAAAGGGTGCTCACCTACAGGGGACTAAATTACCTTCATCGATCCTTCTCTCTAGAAACAGAAAGATGGTAGATGTACCTGCTTGGGCCCAGACAGGACAAGGGATGCCTTCAAGCCTCCACCAGCACCCCACCCTCTGTAAACATGTAAGCCACTGCTTAGATAACAAAAGCCAGAGTCACTTGGTTCCTGGTAATTCGTGGATAAGTGATCACCTGGTCAGATTTGTAAGGTCACCTGCTTTTTTCATGTCAAATGCATAACAGAGCTACTGCCTGTAAACAACATTATCTGGCCTGAAATAAGGATGGTTTCCGGGACTGCTTGTTGGAAACTGTCAACCTTCCCATACCCTAATACACTGTGCTTTAATGCTGCTAGCTGCTATGCCCAGGAGACACTCATTAAAAGAGGCGATTGCACAGAGAAGGTTTCGTGAAGCACAGAATGTACAACACAGGGATTCATATAGAGAACTGCTACAGTATGACGATGTGGCCTTTGGTTTAGAGGAGAATCACATTCCTTGTTCAGTGCTCGCAATTAACAAGAATATGCACAATCATTTTACAAAATAGGACACTACTAACAGCACTGGAATTTTTCTCATGTTTGTAATCACTTGTGAGTAACAAGTTAAAAAATAAAAAGGAATTTACCCCATGGCTATAGCATTCCAGAGGATTTTCTAATTTACAGCATTTTCCCAATAAATTTTGATATACTGTATACACTCTTAAAATCACAGAAAGTGCCAATTCTGAATGTCTTCTTGAATATTCATAAAGAAACCTATATCCATATGAAACAGATAGTAAACAGTAAAATTTAGAAGTCGTGAGTTTTCTCTCAAAAGCCAATTATGATTATAAAATTTATTCAATATTGTAACTGATTTTAGGCATTTGGAAACCTTGAGAGGATGGCAAGGAGGTTTTACTGACTTCATTTTGAGAGAAGGAAACCAAGTCAGTAAAATTATGTGATTTTTCCAAAGTCACACAGGAGTGGGTGTCAGATTCAGAATCTGAAATTAAAACAATCTGATTGGCTGATGGGTTCCTGGCACAGGAACTTTTATGAGAAATTAATTCCAAGTGTTTGAATGAGAGTACATTTTTCTCAGGCATCTTTGAGGCTAGATTTTATAAGTATTAGAATTTTTTTTGAAAGAAAGTGCCAGCTAGGTATTAAATCACCATCTTCCCCTCTTGTCCAGATAAACATTCAAACCTGAGTAGTCCAAGCATAAGCTACACATTCTTCTGTGTTACAAGAAAGAGAAATTTGGACTCTAGGATATTTACAAAGGAATCACAGAATCACAGGAGACAAACTTATCTTATCCAGCCACCTCAGTTTATAGCTGGAACACTAGAACCTGAGGAAATTAAGTGGCTTGACCTACATTCCAAAGCTTATGCATGACAAAACTAGACTTGGAACTCCGGTCTCCCAATTCATAGTTTAATGTGATTTCCACTAGGAAGGTGAGCCTATCGACTTTTCCAGTACCAAATGCAAGTTTAGGAATGAGTAGTTTCAGGCAGTGACATTTACTTTTATAAGCCGTATCAAATGTAATTTTGGAAATACAGCTAAAGTCATTCTACAAAGAACTTTGAAGAAAATTCAAATTCTTACGCTTTGTTGGAGTTTAGTTGCTTCAAATTATGCTTCACAAAGTGACTTTGGAAATACTTCAATCACACAGAACATTGTTTTAATATTACATATTGAAATCAGTTTGCCTTGCACAAATTAGTATGCATTTCTGAACGGACACCGGAGATGTTAATAGCCCATCTCTCTAATCTTTAAATGCCCCACCATGGCTTTGGTAATAGGTATTAAATTAATTAGAATAGAAGAACTGACCAGGTATTCCAATCTGAAGCCCTTAGAGATGAGTCCCTTAGAGCAAAACTTGCAAACACTTAACCCTCATTGTGTTCTTAAAAATACCTGTATTAGTCGTCAGTATTTAAAAAATCAAGCGACTTCCAGCTTCTTTCAAAATGCAGTGGACCCAACAGCCCAAAGCCTGCGTTCCCACATCCTAACAGGTGGCTGGAGCTGTGCAAATAACTGCCACCTTTTAGACTCCACAAAGCATCTCCTCTGGATCACCGTTCCCATGCAGCCACTCATTTACGTCATGGGCCAGCCTCCGTCATCATTCAGGTTTACAACCTTTCCCCCCAAAATGCATAAGTATAGTATTCCATTAGTAAGATTTTACAATATACATATATATATATATACACATATATGTACATATATATATATATATACATATGTACATATGTATATATGTATTACTCTGGCAGGAGATCATCTTGCTTGTCGATGAATTGCTTGCATACAAATCGGTCTTCTGTAAACCTGCTGAGTGGCAGAGATGAAAGATCAGGTTTGTCATCATTTTCTGAGTTGATAATGCATTCCCCTCGGAATGGCACGGACAGTGCACAGCAGGGAGTGATTTTGCTGGATAGGGCCGACTGTTTAGAACAGGTATCGTTCATAAGCTGGCTCTATAAAACATGAAAAGGGTAGTTATTTTTGATGACTTCATTCTGAACTTATTTATTTTTGTTGTTCTTGCTAGAAAACCAGAGAAAAACTTGGCACTCCTTTACTCTTGGCAAATTGAGAGACTGAAAAGGTCATTTATAGTGAATTGTTCTAATAAGGAGAGCTGCTCTGTTTGATCTTCCTCAAGTGTCACAAGCTCTTTCAACATCTCTTGCACTTAAAGGGAGACAGACACAATAATAGTGTCCATGGTTAGCCCCACAAAATACAAATGAAGAGAAGAGTTTTATTGTCCTGCTATTGTGGTTATTGTTTTAGGATTCCAGTTCGGAAAACATTTTGTCTCTGTCATTTACCATATATATTATCATATTACTATTATGTTTACATATTTAACATATTTACTTACAAATACTATGTGTGAATGATATTTACAAATATTAAATTTTACAAATTTACACGCAAATATGTGCGTGTGTGTATGAATAAGCTAATCTCTCTACACTTAAGAAACAATCTAATTCGAGAGTCAGATAATTAAACAACAATCGTAATGCAATATAATAGAAGTTGTAAGAGAAGTGCATATGTGATGCTTTGGAAGAGAAAAGATTGGCAATCCAGACTGGATGGAGTCAGAGTGAAGATCTTAAGCAATTTGAGTCTTGATGGACAAATAAACTTAGTTGGAAACCAATGAAAAGGAAGAACATTCTAAAGTTATTCATCTTTATATATAAAAATCTTGGAAGTGAGAGAATATGACATATTTGGGGAAATGATATATCGGATATTTGGGGGGTTTTGAGAAAATGTAGTTGAGAAATGATGGAGAACAGTATGGAAGTTCCTCAGAAAGTTAAAAATAGAACAACCCTATGACCCAGCAGTTGCACTACTAGGTATTTGCCCAAAGGATACAAAAATACTGATTCAAAGGGATACGTTATCCCTGATGTTTATAGCAGCACTATTTACAATAGCCAAGATCTGGAAGCAGCCCAACTGTCCATCAATAGATGAATGAAGATGGCATGGTATAAGTATACAATGGAATATTATTCAACCATAAAAAAGAATGAGCTCTTGAGGAGCCTGGGTGGCTCAGTTGGTTAAGTGCCTAACTTTGGCTCAGGTCAAGATCCTGCGGTTTGTGGGTTCAAGCCCATGTCTGACTCTCTGCTGTCAGTGCAGAGCCTGCTTCAGATCTCTCTCCCTCTCTCTCTGCCCCTCCCCCACGGCGCTCTCTCTGTGTCCAAAATAAATAATTCAAAAGAAAAAGAATGAAATCTTGCCATTTGTAAAGACATGGATGGAGCTAGAGCATATTAAGCTAAGCGAAGTAAGTCAATCCGAGAAAGACAAATGCCATATAATTTCACTCATATGTGGAATTTAAGAAACAAAACAGAAAAACATAGGGGAGAAAAAAAAGAGGGAAATGAGGAAATAAACTCTTAACTATAGAGAACAAGTTAACGGAGGGGAGGTGGGCAGGGAGGTGTGTTAAATGGGTGATGGGGATTAAGGAATACACTGGGTGTTGTATGTAAATTCTACACCTGAAACTAATATTACACTGGATGTTAACTAACAGGAATTTAAATAAAAACTTGGAATGGAGAAAAATAATAGAGAAAAAGAAAGAAAAAAGGAAATTATGGAGCTTGAACCAAATGAATGATTGGGCAGACGTAAGAGCTGACGCATAGAATTGACAAGATTTTCATAAACGATAATTAGATTGGAGGCAGGGGGTGAGGTGAGGATGAAGAATCTAGAAGGGTGTAGGACACCGAGGTTAGCACTATTTACTGAAGTTAATATTCAAGAGAAATTAACAGATTTTAAGAGAATAGCCGAAAAGGGACACCAAAGAGTTAAGATGTTTTAAGGCATCTATTAGGCATCTGCATGGAGATTTCCTCTAAGCAGTTAGGACTTTAGATTAAGGACTCGGGAAAAAAGAAGAAAAATGAGCAAAAGGTCTAAATATGAAAGTAGTAAGTTGAAGCTATATCAACAGGGTCACACTGAGACTGTTAGGGGAGAGTCTGTGCATTAGTTAGGTAACCAGCAGGCTTTCAGTGACTTACTAGAAGTAGGTTTGTTCCTTTCTTAATAAAGAAAGAATGCCTTGTGAGAAGACAGTCATATTGCCTCCAGGCAGTCGTTGGGGGTAGGAGTAGTTCCAGGCTGACAGAGGCTATGTCATCTTGCACCTGTGGTTTCTAACATTGCCTTCGGATTGGGGTGCTTGGGCCAGGAGATTATTATGGGCCAGGCCTAGAAATGGCATAAATCACTTCTGACCAGAACTCAGTCAGGTTGCCCTCACCAAGTTGTGAGACAGGCAGAAAATGTAGTTCATGGCTCAGCAACTCATCTAGGTCATGGAAAAGGAGAATGAAAGATGGCCAACCATCTTGGACCAGATGTGTAAAATAAGAAAGGAAAAGGCCAAAAAAATTTCTAAAGCGTAGTAGAAGAGGGGAAGAAAATTGATGAGAAGAACTGTAAGAAAACAGGCATTCCAGGTAGATGAAAAACCTCTCCCGCCATTTCTTACCTTCTAGACACCCCTATGCAGAAATAGTAAATGCTTCTGAGAATTTATTTGACTGGAAAAATAAACCAGTTGCCGTGGTTGACAGCTTTAGCTCTAAAGTCAGACTTCCTGAGTTCTAATCTTGACTTTGCTACTTCCTGACTGTGTGACCTAGGCAAGCTACTTTGCCTCTCCATGTCTCAATTTCCTCATCTATAAAGTGGGGTTAAAATAATACTTAACGTCTTATGGTTGTGGGAAGTAAACAGACTAGTAATTATTAGGGACAAAGAAAGGAGCCTGGAACAGATTAAGCACTAAAAAAAAAAAGTGTTCATTAAGTAACAATGAAATGCTTGAAATTAATGCCTGGCACACAGAAATCATTTTTTAAAAGTTTGTGCTATAGCAATTATTATACAGTCCCAGAATGTCAGTCTAATAGTGCCTTGAAGTCAAAGAAAGAGAAAGAACTTTACAATGTAAAATTGAATTACATGGACTGGGTATTATAATAGACTGATAAGCCCTACTAACTCACATCACTTAGTATTAAAACATCTAGCATAAAGATTATTTGCTTTTTATGTTGGTGTGGTGTTGTGAAGCATCATGGGATGATATAATAAACATTGATAAAAACAAAAAAGCTTTCTAGGACATACAATTTAAATGTGTACAATCCATGCAACATTCCTGAAAGCATTGGGAGAAATACTCTATTAAAAGAGAATTAGATCGAGACAAAAAATAAACAGTAGAAAGGGTATCCTTTTCATGGTGAGGGCTGAGTAATGCACAGAATTGTTGACTCACGATTTTGCGTACCTGAAACTAGTATAACACTATATGTTAACTACACTGGAATTGAAATGTTTTCAACGGAGAAAGAAAGAATGAAAGAAAAAGAAAGAAAGAAAGAAAGAAAGAAAGAAAGAAAGAAAGAAAGAAAGAGAGATGGGGAGGAAGGGAGGGAAAGAAAGGGAGAGAAAGAGAGCTAAAGTTCTTCCTTTCTTCTGTCCTTCCTTCCCTCCCTCCCTCCCTCCCTCCCTTCCTTCCTTCCTTCCCTCCCTCTTTCCTTCCTTCCTTCCTTCCTTCCTTCCTTCCTTCCTTCCCTCCCTCCCTCCCTCTTTCCTTCCTTCCTTCCTTCCTCTAGTGGAATAGAGTGTATCAAAGAAATGATAGTACAACTGAAATAATTCTTATTAACAAAATTATTAAAAAAGAGTAAGTACAAAAGAATCTAAGAAGTCAACCCAACAACTGAGATAAAACACCTAAGCGAACCTGAGAGAATAAAATTAAAGGCATAAACGCAGTAGAAATAATAAATAAGTTCGAGAACTTTCTCTTGGAGAACACTGATACATGAAACAGGAGGTTTGCAAAGCTAATTAAATAAAGGAGAAAACACAAAATACATGGAGAAAAGGAAGTATAATTACATATTTGATGTTTTTAATTATCAAATAATAATATTATGTGGAACTTAATAGGTAAATAAGAAAATGCTGACAAAGGAAACTTTTTTTTTAAAAAAAAATGTATATTATAGGGTGCCTGGTGTCTCTGTTGGTTAAGTGTCTGACTTCGGCTCAGGCCATGACCTCACAGTTTGTGAGTTTGAGTCCCACAATGGGCTGGGTGCTAACAGCTCAGAGCCTGGAGCCTGTTTCAGATTCTGTGTATCCCTCTCTCTGCTCTCTCCTGCTCACACTCTGTCTCTCTCTCTCTCAAAAATAAACATTTTTAAAAATGTATATTATAGGGGCGCCTGGGTGGCGCAGTCGGTTAAGCGTCCGACTTCAGCCAGGTCACGATCTCGCGGTCTGGGAGTTCGAGCCCCGCGTCAGGCTCTGGGCTGATGGCTCAGAGCCTGGAGCCTGTTTCCGATTCTGTGTCTCCCTCTCTCTCTGCCCCTCCCCCGTTCATGCTCTGTCTCTCTCTGTCCCAAAAATAAATAAACGTTGAAAAAAAAATGTATATTATAAAACCTGACCACAAAAAGGTACAGTTGATTCTCATTAGTCACAACAGTCTGAAATTCACTGAATTTGTGAATACTGAATAATGAGCCCTAAGGGAATATAGGATCAGGTTCCTGTAAGCCCCTGGTCACATTTTCATTGTCAACAAATCAAGACGTAACTTTGTTTTGTGTGTGTTTCTGTTTAAAGACACATTATTAGGGCACCTGAGTGGCTCAGTTGGTTAAGTGCCAGACTTTGGCTCAGGTTATGCTCTCACGGTTCATGAATTTGAGCCCCACATCAGACTCTGTGATGACAGCACAGAGCCTGCTTGGGATTCTCTGTCTCCCTCTCTCTCTGCCCCTCCTCTCCTCAAAATAAATAAACTTAAAAAATTTATTTAAATAAAAGACCTTATTTAATATATATTGTTGATTTATTAATGTTGAACGAAATACATCTAACACATTGTCTTCTCTAGAAGCACATCATGACTTTTTGCGTTTAGGAACACCAGATAGCACTTCAGCACTGGGCTTGGGGGCCACTTCAAATAGCTAAATCACCCACAAAAAAAAAAAACCCACAAAATGTGGGAAATGTGGCACTAGACTGTAGGAAGGAAGCTTATTTACAGTATGAGAGCTAAAACAAGAAGGTGAGCCTGGTCGTATTCCCTCCCAGCTGGGACCCTGTGCATCAGGCAACTCAAATGCTCCACTGTTCTGAGCATGCCCTGGTCTGTGGATGACCACACAAGTGCTCTGAGTATTAATTTGGGGGTTACAAATAAATTCTGGCAAATAAGTAATTCACAAGTACAGAATTAATAAACAATGAGGATCCACTGAAAAATGTTAAAAAGAAATCTATAGCAAAAGAAATGGAAAAGCTGTCACACCAATTTCTTGTCTCAGTCTCTGCTTCAGTCTCATGGACAAGTTCTTTCAAACCTTCACAAAACAGGTAAGACCCAATACTATTATATTATTTCAGAGACTTCAAAAGGAAAAACAATGCAATTTTTGGAAGTTAGCGTAACTGAATACCAAAACCCGGAAGTTCTAGATCAATCTCACATGTAAACACAAATGCAAAAAATTGGAAATTATGTCCATATAAAATCCAGAAATACAGTAAAAGGAGATTGACTTAAGCAATCTAAAGATAGTTAAAAATTAAGAAATCTGTTACTATGATTCAACGAATAAATTAAATGAAAATCAAATGATCATCCCCAGAAGACAAAAGAACACTTACTAATGTTCAGAATCCATCCTAATTAAAAACAAAACCATCTCTAAAATGGAATGAAAATCTTTTTAAAAAAAATTTTTTTTTCAACGTTTATTTATTTTTGGGACAGAGAGAGACAGAGCATGAACGGGCGAGGGGCAGAGAGAGAGGGAGACACAGAATCGGAAACAGGCTCCAGGCTCTGAGCCATCAGCCCAGAGCCTGACGCGGGGCTCGAACTCACTGACCGTGAGATCGTGACCTGGCTGAAGTCGGACGCTCAACCGACTGCGCCACCCAGGCGCCCCTGGAATGAAAATCTTTTAACACATAAACAATATCTTTGTCAAGCCAGTAACTTTGAACGTTGTCCATGAAAGTCTGGACAAAGACAGGAACGCCAGAGCAGTCCACAGTTATTTTATATTGTTTGTGAACACTAGCCAATGCTATGAAATTATTCAAGACTGTTCTGGCACTCCTGACATGGTGCAGAACTACAAATGCACCTGTTCTGGAGTTCCTGGCTTGGCGCAGGTATTGTTTCTGTGTAAAGGATATTAGAGATTTTGTTTTGTTTTATTTTAATTATGATTGATTCTGTCAGCCCCCCAATTTCTCTTACTTTTCCCCCAAGTTCACCTAATCATACAAATAACACTCTCTTAGCCTGTCCTGAAAAGCCAGGACTCCTTCTAAATATGCAGAGTAGAGTTTCTTTCTGTTTGTTTGTTTTTAATTTTTTTTTTTGTATATTTATTTTTGAGAGAGAGAGGGAGAGAATCTCACGAGGGGCAGAAAGGTGGGGAGAGAAAGAGAGAAGCGGGGTTCACCAGAAGTGGGGCTCGTGTTCTACCTGAAGCAGGCTAGGAGCTGACAGGAAGCGGGGCTCGAACTCATGAACCATGAGATCATGACCTGAGCCAAAGTCAGACACCTGACGAAGGAGCCACCCAAGTGCCCAAGTTTTTTAAAGGCTGAGTGAGTTTTAAGAAAGGGGAGGCTCTCACCCTGCCAAGTACACAGGCTACCACATCTCCTTCACAACAGGTCTGATGCAGATTTTTAACATCCCCGGCCAGTTTGACAATTTCAGAAAAGTTAGCTTTCGGTTGTTTCTTAGTCAGCAGAACCAATTCCCTGAAAAGAAAAAGAAGTGCATTTTAAACCGTATTTTGAGTTCAATGCTTTCTAAAATTAGTTCTACTTCATTGAGTAACCAAAATAATAGAAACACATTTGCAAATGTAGGATGAAGAGACTATGTTTTAAATGCTTTCTGTTTCTTCAATGATAGCACTCAGAGCCACGCAAAGATGTCAGTCACAAAACAACCACCATTCGGTTCATGATCATGCAAGATATAGTCATTTTCAACATTTAAATTATCGCTTAAAGAAGCTGAGTTGCTTAGATGGGTAATTTGGAGATTTCTCTGACCCAACTTTCTAAGTAAAATCCTTCATCACAAAGAAAATAATTATAAGAGTCTTGGGTCTCCCTTGCCTGTCCTTGTGAACAACTGAGCAGCATCCCTGAAATTTCCCTGGCAATAGGGAAAACGGGCCTGCCTTATAAGGAGAACTAAGCTTCCATGCAGCTCAGGTCTGTCCCGAATTGGGGAAGAAGGTGATAAAAGGAAGGATACATCTGGGCCAAGAAAGAGGCACACGGAGTAACATCAAATTCTCCCACACTTTCCAACCCTACCCTGAAAACGTCACTAGATTTTTCTCTTCTTTTTTTTTTCAATTTTTTAAAGTTTATTTATTTTTGAGAGACAGAGAGACAGAGTGCAAGTGGGGTAGGGGCAGAGAGAGGGAGACACAGAATCTGAAGCAGGCTCCAGGCTCTGAGCTGTCAGCACAGAGCCCGATACCGATACAGGGGCTTGAAATCACGAACTGCGAGATCATGACCTGAGCCCAAGTCAGCACTTAACTGACTGAGCCACCCAGAAGCCCCTAGATTTTTCTGTACTGCAAGACACTGGAGCCAAAATCCTTTTTATCTTCACAGAGACAAGAATACATTTTATCTTCCAGCCTTTATCATGCAGAACGAC
The DNA here is from genome assembly GCF_014898765.1 of Herpailurus yagouaroundi. Lineage (NCBI taxonomy): Eukaryota > Metazoa > Chordata > Mammalia > Carnivora > Felidae > Herpailurus > Herpailurus yagouaroundi. The sequence continues at coordinate 108,750,754 of NW_024412376.1, forward strand.
TAAGTGCCTGCATCTGAACGTATAGAATCTTTTGCGCACTAAGGCAGAGGCTTAGGGATCTGAGCAGATAGAAGAAATTGAGGCAGGAAATAGTGGGTTTAGATGAGGAATAGTGTGGTTTCAAGTCCAGCTTTATGTGCCCTATTGAACAGGCAGGTAGCATCCGTACGGAGAAAGGAACCAGGTTTGTACTGAAAGACATTATTAAATGAAAGAAAAATGATTTTTTGACCAGAATGGGGTGCTTGGGTGGCTCAGTTTGTTAAGCGTCCAATTTCGGCTCAGGTCATGATCTCACAGTTCATGCCCACTTCATTCGAGCCCACTTCGGGCTCTGTGCTGATAGCCCAGAGCCTGGAGCCTGCTTCAGATTCTGGTCTCCTTCTCTCTCTGCCTCTCACCTGCTCATTCTCTCTCTCTCTCTCTCTCTCTCTCTCTCTCTCTCAAATAAATAAACAAGAAGAAAGAAAGAAAGAAAGAAAGAAAGAAAGAAAATTGATTTTTCAAATGAGTTTGATCAAATGGGGTGATCCAACAGCAACAAAGTTCACATATCTCAATCAGTAACTTACACTGCTTTTGATACTTTGTGGTTGAATTTAATCCCAATTTCACATAAATGGCGATGCCTCAAAGATATTTCTCTCACGTATTTCCTGATGGGTTCTAACTGTAATCAGAAAAACAATGGATCAAAGACATGTGGTAGTAATAGAAAAAGTTAATCTTGTCACTAGTAAATAAGAAAGAAAAGTAAAAGTTGTGTATCTCAAAATTAGAAAGTCCTTATTGTTTTGTTTAAAAGATACCAAATCCAAAAGCACAACGTGGTTGTTGGTTTCATAAAATAGCATCTCACTTCCCAGAGATCACCTGGTCTAGAAGCTCAAACCTTTAGAATATAAAGACAAGAAAGTGAGCAAGGAGAAGTCCAGACAGCACTAGAATAAATTGCAACAATGTCTTACAGTTGTGTTTTATTTTTATTCAAGTTACTAGCTCTGCCATCTGGCACATGTCTCCTATTGCAAATCTAAAATACATGCTCTCCAGTTTTGCAATATATATTAATGGAGTCCCCCCGCCCCACCCCTCAAGTATGTTTGCCATTTTCAACCTAGGATTTTTACTTTGGAAACTATCGCAAAAAAATTCGTCTAAATAAATAAAAACATAATTATGCAAAAATGAGAACATGCATGTTTTGTTATGAAAGCAAAAATTTAGAGACAAACTGTCTCAACAGCAGAGTGACGGTAAGGTAAATAATGGCATATTAATTTTGACAAAATGTTTACTCTTAATAAAAAGTTCGCATTTTTAAATCTCAAATCGAAGCTATATATTCAGTGTGATCACAACAGTGCACAAAATAAAATCTGTGAGTGGAAAAATGAATAAAAGGATATACACCAAATTGGTATCTCTGTATGCTGGGCATATTAGTAATATTTTAAAATTTCAGAACAGTTCTATATTTTCACTTAAGAAATTATAATGACGATAGATTGTTTTTACTTTGGGTAACTGCACCTTACAGTGCTATTTTTAAGAACAAGTTAGAAAATATATACAAAGGCAATATTCAAACCACAAAACTGGCACAACAATTATAATTTAATGTAATAATTATGATTAAATGTAGCTAATTATATTTTTATAATACTTACACATATAATTATTACTTTAGTCATTTTGTTGTATTATACTCATTTAAAATCTAATACAAACAAGCCCATACACTTCTTCATGAGAGAGTCTCTGAAGACTTAACTCATAAACCACATTCTTTGATCATAGACACAATTTTTACGCATTTGGTTATGGAATTTTCTCTGAGGAAGAAGTGAGAACTACTGGGAACAGACACCCTGGAAGCAGCAATACTGTAAAGATCATAAAGTGGGGGAGAGAAGGGAAGAACTCTTAGCTAACTTATAGGGGCATGTTTTACATTAAGGAAAATTCTCCAGTGAGAAAGGTTAAGATTAAGAAAACTTTGTAACTACGGGCACCTGGGTGGCTCAGTCGGTTTAAGCATCCGACTTTGGTTCAGGTCATGATCTCACGGTTTGTGAGTTTGAGCCTTGCATCGGGCTCTGGGCTCACAGCTCAGAGCCTGGAGCCTGCTTCAGTTTCTGTGTCTCCCTCCCTCTCTGTCCCTCCCCTGGTTGCACTCTGTCTCTCTCTTTCAAAAATAAATAAAACATTTAAAAATTAAAAAAAAAAAAACTTTGTAACTTAGAAGAGCAAGCATAAGTTACTTAAAAAAAAAACAACTAAACTCCACAAAAAGTTCATTTTTCAGAAATGCAAAGTAATGAGACATAAGACTGCACGATCTTTTATTTTTTGTTGTTTTTAATTAATATAAAACCAAAAGAAAAAAAAAAGACTGTCCTGCTTAAAAATTCAGAATTGGCTTCTGAAGGCATCACTAGGGGACAAATAGAAAAGGAGGTAAGAAATATACATATAAATAGCTTTAATGATAATAGCTATAATTATTGAGTACTTAGCATATGCCAGAACTCTTTAGATACATTATTTAATTTCTCACACCAGATAAATGATGAGGAGCTCCATAGGAAAAATAGGTGTAGAGGAATAGAGAAATAGGGGTTTGAGGAATATGAGATAAATTTGCACTGAGAAAATCAAAGGAAACAGAACAAAGTAGCACTGCATTTAGTCTTGAGGAATTCATCAAACGATTATCAAACTACTACTCATTTAAACACAACCTTTGGGAAAATCCATGTAGTGCCTTTTCTAGTAAAGATGGTTATTTTATGTTGAGATTTAGAACCTGTAATGAGCATGCATACAAAGTACTTTTATCATAGAACTAGTCAATGAAGGAGAAAAGGCCACATGGTTAAAATTAAGAGTGGTAAGATTGTATTTTCCAAAGACGGCTGCAGCAATATCTTCCGTCTGTGTTCCTCTTACAATGAGTCTTTGACAATCTGCTCCTCAAGAGGTACAGTATATATACTGTCCCCTTCAAACCGGTGAGGTGTTTCAACCAATAGACCATGACGGAAGTTATTTCTGAGGCTAGGTCATAAAAGGCCATACAACTTCTGCTTTATCCACTAGAATACTCATTCTTGAAGATTTGGGCCATTTGTAAGCAGTCCAGCCGCCCTGAGGCTACCATGCTGTGAGGAATCCCGAGCTAGCCAGGGCAGAGAGACTACATGGAGAGGCCCTGAGATTATATGAAAAGAAAAAGGTGTTGAGCTAACCCCCAGAGTCCCCCGGAGTCCTAGATCTAGCCATTGTCTGACTACAACCACAAGAAAGATGAGCCAGAACAGCCCAGATGAGCCCTTCCCGAACTGACCCCCAGAAATCATGAGAGAGAATAAAATGATCGTTGCTGTCTTGAGTCAATAAATGTTGGGGTGCTTTGTTATGCAACAATAGTAACTAGAACATTAAATATTTGTAATGAAGTACTGTCTACGCTAAATTATGCTTTCAGATTTTATTGACAATATGAATTGCCTACATATCTTGTTAAAATGAAATCTTATTTGGGGCGCCTGGGTGGCGCAGTCGGTTGAGCGTCCGACTTCAGCCAGGTCACGATCTCGCGGTCCGGGAGTTCGAGCCCCGCGTCGGGCTCTGGGCTGATGGCTCGGAGCCTGGAGCCTGTTTCCGATTCTGTGTCTCCCTCTCTCTCTGCCCCTCCCTCGTTCATGCTGTGTCTCTCTCTGTCTCAAAAATAAATAAAACGTTAAAAAAAAAAATTAAAAAAAAAAAAAAAAAAGAATTGACTAGGAGCGCCTGGGTGGCTCAGTCGGTTAAGCGTCCGACTTCAGCTCAGGTCACGATCTCGCAGTCCGTGAGTTCGATCCCCGCGTCGGGCTCTGGGCTGATGGCTCGGAGCCTGGAGCCTGTTTCCGATTCTGTGTCTCCCTCTCTCCTTGCCCCTCCCCCGTTCATGCTCTGTCTCTCTCTGTCCCAAAAAATAAATAAACGTTGAAAAAAAAATAAAAAAAAAATGAAATCTTATTTAGTAGGTTTGGAGAAGAGCTTCAGGTTCTGCATTTCCGACAAGCTGCCAGAAGGTAGGTGTGATGCCAGTTCACACCCACCCTTTGCATAACAAGGTTCTAAATAACAGTTGACAAATATTTTACCTTTATCTGGAAGCACTCAGTTTTGTTTTCTTCTTGGCAACATGACCGAATAGCTGTTTCATAGCAAGCAGACGTGGTCAGAATAGTAGGTCCATACAAGAATGGATGCTTTCTAGATGTTTCATAAATGTACCTGTAATGTGGCAAACGCGGAGTTGTGAAATTTAGAATTCAAGAACATGTGCCAACACTGTCTCTTAAAAACTTAGGATTCGTTTTGTTTTGTTAACCTGAAACTTGTAGAATTTCGTGGTGAAAGAGATGAGGTAGCAGTATACATAAATGCATCACACGTTCACACACATCACTGTGGACAGATCCCTGTGAAGTTAGTCAGACATTCCCTGAATGCCCTTGAAGTGGCCAACTGTAACTACCAGGCTGGTGGGGAAAGAAAAAATAATGAAAACCTGTCGCTTTTATATAAGGAGTGGAAGGTAGAAAGTTCAATAGTCCAAACTGAATTGTAAATGCACAATTGCACAGCTGGTGCAGGAGGATTACATTTAGGAGCTAGTGGTGGAGGTAAAGGAGTCTCTCAAGATCATCCAGAAGTTCTTTCTAGACGAGGAAAGTTAATGTCACTGCCCTCCAAGATGTGCCCCCCAATATTTGGGTTTGTTACTAAGTCCCCAGTTTTTATTTCCCTCTCAGGTTTATTCATTCTTCCTACTCATAGAGCCTGGGCTTCAGGTCTGCCTTTCACTTATAATTATATCTCCTATATGGCAAAGTTTGTTCCAAATACCCCACAGACACGCATGCAAATATACTCGACAAGAGGACATTACAGGCAAAAACTGTCTCGAGGCTCACACAAATTCATTTCTTTTCCTGTTTGTACAGGGAGAATCTTATTTCAGCCTCCCTTGCAGTTAGGTTGGGAACATATAACTGAGTCCTGGATGATGAAATATGAATAAGTGTGCTCTACACCGCTTTCAGGTGTGGCTGTTAATGTCTTAGCACAGTTCCCCGTTTTCTCCTTTTCTGTCTCACAGTAACCGTGGAAACACACGCTCCAGATAATATAGAGATGGAAATGTCTTGCATTCTTGAGTTACCGCTTGGAGACGAATTGTCAGGGACTGAGCCAAGTTAGAGAGAGATGAGCTTCAAAGTGTCAGAGTAGCCAGTTAAAACGAATTGAAAGTAACACTTAAGACTTTAATCACTTATGAGGATAGTATGAGCAAGAGGTTAAACCGGAGAAAGTGCTGACTCCCCACCCTGTCCCCTTGTCCATTCCTGCCTCCCCCCCACCCCATGGACCTGCACCAGTCAAGGATCAGGTAGATCATCACAGATGTGAGGATGGCTTACTCCTGAAGGAGTCCCAAACAAAAGGCCCCTGTGGTTTTAAGGACACTGGGGCAGGGGGGAAGGGGAAGGGAAAGGTCTGAGAGTTGGAAAACTCTGAATGCTGAGCTAACATGCACAAAATTCTCTCCAAGTTTCTCCCTTCATCTCCCCCCCCTCCCCATTAGAAAGTCTCAATAGAGGCACCTGGGCTAGGAATGAAGCTAGGCACAAAAGTATGGCCAGTTTGGAGGGAGGAAGGGACTGAGTCCTTGACTGCGACTCCTTCAGTGGCTGAAATGTGTTTTGCTCCAATCTGGAATGGGAATGACAGCTTTACCCCATGAGGAATGTCATCTGTAATTGCCAGGCCTGAAAAAAATCATGCTCAGCATTCAGCCAGGAGCCAGACTCTTCAAGAGTCACCAAAGAGAACTACCCGATTTAGACTGTGATATGAACAAGAAATAAATCTTTATTAAGTCAATATTTAGGATTTTAGGATTTATTTCTAAACATAAGATTTACTTGTGACCACAGAATAGCTTAGTCCATCCTGATTATTATAAAACTTAATAAAAGTTTAAGATGTAATGTCTATAAAGTAGGCATATGTCACCAGAAAAATGGTGACACCAGAAAACCAGGTTTTTAACATTAAAAGGATAATGGAGGAGATGATAGATAGAACAGGGACTTGGTTCATGTTTTAATTTCCTCCTGCCCCCAGTTCCTTGGATAACACATAAATCTTTATTCCTGCAACTTCTCTAACTCCAATTTCTTTTGGGATACCAGCTAAGGACACAGCTGCTGCAGCCATTGAAGTCAAACAACAAGTTGGTATTGTTGCCTTCCCTGAAATGATCGAAAAAAACAACTAGATTTCATGACAAATGGCCAAGGAAATGCTTAAAATATTTGAAGAGAAATCCCCACATGTTACCGGGTCTAGAAAACAAAATCACACCCAAGAAAGTGGCTAGAGTTTCTGGAGTCAGGAACTATATCCACATGTGACTGCATTAGAAGAGTATTTCTTGCTGCTTTCTGAAGTTTAGGGCCAGATTGAGAATCATGGCACCATAATGAAAGATGAGAGATTTTGCAGGAGACCTGAAGCACCAGCCAAACAGACCTTATTTACAACGGATGTGTTTAGCAATCCTGTGGTAACATTTGCTTTTGGTTAAAAGTACAAAATCTTTTCTTGTTGGTGGAGGACCAAGATGGTGGCCATTAGAGTTGTTTACTAAATATTTCCAGTTCCCCTCCTTTCAGGCAAGTGGTAGGACTGTACATACCCAACCCCTCTGAAGTGAGGTATGACAATGTGACTTGCTGGTTAGTGATGTCTGAGTAGAAATGATGAGTATTTCTTCTAAACAAGCTTAAGAAACAGTGCATGATTTACTATCATCCCCTTCCCTTGACATAGGAATCAAAGAAGCAAGTGTTGGGTCTTTCTCAACCTAGGTCTCTAAGTGACTATGATAATCAGGCCTCCTACCAATCTACATTGGACAGATAGCATGAGTGAAGAAAAAAAAAGTCATATTAAGCTGCTGAAAATTAGAGATTGTTTGCTTATTTGCTACCACACTAAATTTAGCCTATCCTTTTGCTCTTTAAAAACCTATAATGGAAAATATCATCTACAAACCATGGAAGGGGAGAAATAGGCCAAATAATAGAACTGAACATGATTCATTAGCAAGACTTAGAAAAGTAGGTGCGTGCTTGGCAAAACAAAAACAAAAACAGAAAACAAACAAACAAACAAGCAAATGCTCTTCATTCTCACCAAGGGGCTCTCAAGCCCTTGGAAGTTTAGTCAATAGATTTCTATCAGCAGAGTTTCTCAGGCCCAACTTGTAGAAACAGAAGAGCAGAACTGATATTATCAACATATACCGGGCCTCCCAACATAAGGCAAAATTCTTGATCAAAATGAAATTTCACCAAAGCCATTCAATACCTCTGCTCTCTACTGTGCATGCTAAATTAAGAGTTCATGGGGCGCCTGGGTGGTGCAGTCGGTTAAGCGTCCGACTTCAGCTCAGGTCACGATCTCGCGGTCGGTGAGTTCGAGCCCCGCGTCGGGCTCTGGGCTGATGGCTCAGAGCCTGGAGCCTGTTTCCGATTCTGTGTTTCCCTCTCTCTCTGCCCCTCCCCCGTTCATGCTCTGTCTCTCTCTGTCCCAAAAATAAATAAACGTTGAAAAAAAAAATTATAAATTAAGAGTTCATTACTGTACTACAGTAACTTAGTTCCCTTGGAAGATATTCAATATGAGCCAATCTAATTTCAAATCTCCAAAGGCAAAGTTTAATTTAGTATAAGGAAAAGGTTTCTAATAATTACAGCCATTTACACAATGGAATGTCCCTGTTGTAAGATAACATAGGGTCATGCTTGGTCGGAAGTTGGGTTCTATAGTCAGACATACAATGGAAGCTTACAATAATTAAAACTGTTATTGAAATTTTCTTAGATAATCCAAAGGTACAGTAACTATGGTTTTGTGTATCTGTATACTATATGTACCTTTTGAAAAGTCTGAAAGAGCTGACTTTTCACTCCAGCTTTGATATATACGTTACTGTTTCCTTGGTTGAGAATTAAGCAAAGTTATTGCCTTATAATTAGGAGAAAAGTAGTTAGAAAATTATTTTTCCCCTGAATATTCATAGTTGTCTGCACATAAGTAAAGATTATCATAGGAAGAGAGTTAAGACGACAGAGTAGTGGGGTGGGGGGGACCCTATGCTTGCCTTGTCCCTCAAACACAGCTAGATAAATATCATATCATTCTGAACACCCAGGAAATCGGTCTGAGAACTAAGAGAACAAACTACACATCTGAAGAGAGAGAAATGGCCACATTGTGGAAGGTAGAAGCTACGGAGAGTTGATTTGGGGGACAAAAGAGTTGTGGGTGCCGTGGAAGGGAGGGAACCCTGATCATGGAGAGCAGAGAGAGAAAGAGAGAAAGCAGCATGCATGGGATTACACAAGAAAAACACTTCCCCAAAATCATTGACTGGGAAAAAGAGAGAGGCTGATCATCACAGTTTTTGCAAGCAGTGGAGTTCAATGTCTGAAGTTTTAGAAGTCTGGGCCATCACCGGGTAAAGGCTGATAAGCTTTCCAGTGTTCATGTGGAGGAGGGCAGAGGCCCTGGAGTGGACAGGGTGCTCTGAAGATCCTCTGGGCCACACTGGGAGAGAGAGTTCCCTTTCTTGGAGTGCATTTGGGAGAGGTGGCACTGCCTCTCAGGGGACAAAAGACATGGTGGGCACCATCGAGCAGCCCCATTAATCAGCATAGCAGCAGAGACACCTGCTGAGGGCAGCTAACACGGAAGTCAGCTTTTGGCATTGCTTCACCATAAACTCTGAGCCCCTGTGTGTTCATGAAACTGCCCTTTTGGGACAAATTGACAGCAGCCACAGCACAAGACGCTCCCCCAGAGGATTAGCATGGGTCTGTGTCATGCCTGGTCCCTAAAATTTGGAATTTTGAAACCCAGGCCCGTGCCCGAGATAAAACACAAGAGTACTATGCCACAAGGCAGGCAGTTGGCTCAGACGCAGACAGGGTGAATGCAAAGATCTGACGGAAGCCTGAAACACAACAGAGATTTTTCGCTCCTCTCTTGAGGGCTTCCCAAACAGCGGCAGGTGCAAACTCCCCAGTCCAGGATGAGAGAACTAGCTGATGCCATTTTTCCCCCCAGCCCATCAGCACAGACGGATTTCCATAAGCAGCACAGCACCCCCAGTGGAGGCTGGAGCCACTTACCCCAAGCCCCACCCCACTGAGCCCTGTAGGTGCATCTTTACTAGGACAGGAGTGCCTGAGAACCAGTGCAACAAGACTCTCCCCCAGAAGACTAGCACAAACCTCCCACATGCACCAAGTCTATTGATCACAGAGTGCTACAAACTTCAGCTCTAGGGAAAATAGAATCCAGCCATTTATAACAAGCACATCAAAACACACCTAGTTAAAACTCACCACACACTGGACAAGGTTCAAACGCTTCCCATTGCAGGCAAGGAGAAACTCTGCAGAGAACTGATCTGAGGGAAAGAGCAGCCAAAACATAACAGCAAAGTGCACAGGCATACGCCAAAAAAATCTTCCTGAAGTACCAAGGCCTATACAGTATATGACCTCGTCTTAACATAGCCATTACCCTCAGGAGCAGGAGATGCAACAGTATTTCCTAACACACAGAAGACAGAGTCTAGCAAAATGCCAAGACAGAGAAATTCATCCCAAAAGAAAGAACAGGAAGAGGTCACGGCCAGGAATCTAATCAAAACAGATATAAGTAATATTCCTGAATCAGAATTTAAAACAACACTCATAAGGATACTAGCTGGGCTTGAGAAAAGCATAGAAGACACTATGGAGTCCCTTACTGCAGAGATTTAAAAAAAAAAAAAACACTGGGGCGCCTGGGTGGCTCAGTCGGCTGAGCGTCTGACTTCAGCTCAGGTCACGATCTCGCAGTTCGTGGGTTCGAGCCCCACGTCGGGCTCTGTGCTGACAGCTCAGAGCCTGGAGCTTATTTCAGATTCTGTGTCTCCCTCTCTCTCTGACCCTCCCCCGTTCATGCTCTATCTCTCTCTGTCTCAAAAGTAAGTAAACGTTAAAAAAAAATTTAAAAAAAAAAACACCTAAAAACTACTCAGCCTGAAATAAAAAAAATGCCATAACTGAGATGAAAAACCTACTGAATGTATTGACAACAAGGATGGAAGAATCAGACTACTGATTATGTTACTAATTAATAGTATAGAAGATAAGATTATGGAAAATAGTGAAGCTGAAAAGAAGAAGGAAAGAAAAACATTAGATCATGAAAGTAGACTTAGGGAACTTAGTGACTCCATAAAGTATAATAACATTCTTGTCACAGGAGTCCCAGAAGAAGAAGAGAGGGGGAAGTGGGCAGAAGGTTTGTTTGAGGAAATTATAGCTGAAAACTTCCTTAATCTGGGGAAGGAAACAGACATCCAAATCCAGGAGAGAACTCCCATCAAAATCAACAAAAGCTGTCCAACACCAAGACATATCATAGTGAAATTTGCAAAATGCAGAGATAGGAATCCTGAAAGCAGCAAGGGAAAAACAAATTCTTAGCCTACAAGGCAAGACAAATAAGGTTTGCATCAGATCTCTCCACAGAAGCTTGGCAGACCAAAAGGGAGTGGCATGATACATTCAATGGGAAAAAAATGTAGCCAAGAATATTTTATCCAACAAGGCTGTCATTCAGAATGGAAGGAGAGATAAAGAGTTTCCCAGACGAACAAAAACTAAAGGAGTTTGTGATCACTACACCAGCCCTGCAAAAAATGTAAAGGGGACTCTGAGTAGGAAAGAAAGACCAAAAGACTAGAAAGAAACCAAGAAAATCTCCAGAAACACTGGCTTTACAGATAATACAATGGCACTAAATTAATATCTATCAATAATCACTCTGAATGTAAATGAACTAAATGTTCCAATCATAAGACATAGGTTATTAGAATGGATAAAAATAATAATACCCATCTGTATGTTGCCTATAAAACACTCATTTTAGACCTAAAGACACTTGCATATTGAAAACGAGAGTATGGAGAACCATTTATTATGCTAATGGATGTCAAAACAAAGCCAGAGTAGCCGTAGCTATATCAGGCAAACTAGATTTTATTTTTTTAAATATTTTTCAAGTTTGCTTGCTTTGAGAGGGGGGAGGGGCAGAGAGAGAGGGAGAGAGGACCCTAAGCAGGTGCCAAACTCAGCGCAGAGCCTGACACGGGGCTCAATCTCATCACTGTAAAATCATGACCTGAGCCAAAATCAAGAGTTGGGTGCTTAAACCAAGCCCCCTAGGTGCCCCCAAACAAACTAGATCTCAAGCCAAAGACTACAGCAAGAGGTAAAGAAGGGCACTATAACATAATTAAGGGGTCTATCCAACAAGAAGATCTAAAAAGTGTAAATATTTATGTCCCCAACTTGATAACACCAAATATATAAATCAGTTAATAACAAACATGAAGAAACTCATTGATAATAATACAATAATAGTAGGGGTCTTTAATACCCCACTTACAACAACAACAGAACATCTAAGCGGAAAATCAACAAAGAAACAATGGCTTTGAATGACACAGTGGACCAGATAGATATAATAGATACATTCAGAATATTTCATCCTAAAGCAACAGGATACACATTCTTTTCTCCTTTTTTAAGTTTATCTACTTGTTTTGAGAGAGAGAGAGAGTGCAACACATGAGTGAGGGTGGGAGGGGCAAAGCAAAAGGAAGAGAGAGAATCCAAAGCAGATTCTGCACTGATGTGCACAACTGTGAGATCATGACCAGAGCTGAAATCAAGATTCAAACACTCGACTGACTGAGCCACCCTGGTGCCCCAGAATACACATTCTGTTCAAGTGCACATGGAACATTCTCCTGAATAGATCACATACTGGGTCACAAATCAGGCTTCAATAACAACTAAAAGATTGAGGTCATACCATGCATATTTTCAGACCACAATGCTATGAAACTTGAAGTCAACCACAAGAAAAATTTGGAAAGACCACAAATAATGGAGGTTAAAGAACCTACTACTGAAGAATGAATGAGTTAACCAGGAAATCAAAGAAGAAATAAAAAACACATGGAAGCAAATATCTCTGGAGGAAAGGGAACAAAAGCAACAATAAACTCTTGGGATCTCCTTAAGATAAAAAGCTTCTGCATAGCAAAAGAAACAACAAAACTAAAAGGCAGCCTACAGAATAGGAGAAGATATTTTCAAATGACATATCTGATAAATTGGTTAGTATCCAAAATTTGTAAAGAACTTATCAAACTCAATACCCAAAAAACAAATAATCCAATTAAAAAATGAGCAGAACATGTATAGACATTTTTCCAAAGAATACATACAGATGGCTAACGGACACCTGAAAAAGATGCTCAACATCGCTCATCTTCAGGGAAATACAAATCCAAACCATGAGAGATACCACCTCATACCTGTGAGAATGGCTAAAATTAACAACACAGGAAACAACAGATGTTGGGAGGATGCAGGGAAAGGGGAACTTCTTACACTGTTGGTGGGACTGCAAATTGGTACAGCCACTCTGGAAACAGTATGGATGTCACTCAAAAAGTTAAAACTCGAACTACCCTACAATCTAGCAATTGCCCTAATAGGTATTTATTCAACATATACAAAATAGTGATTAAAAGGACCACATGTACCCTGATGTTTAAAATAACATTATCAACAATAGCTAAACTATAAAAAGAGCCCAAATACCCATCAACTGGTGAATAGATAAAGAAGATGTGGTATATATATATATATATATATATATATATATGAAGATTACTCAGCCATAAAAAATGAAATCTTGCCATTTGCAACAATGTGGATGGCGCTAGAGTTCATTATGCTAAGCAAAATAAGTCAGTCAGAGAAAGACAAATACCATCTGATTTCACTCATATGTGGAATTCAAGAAAGAAAACACATGAATAAGGAGTAGGTGGGGGAAAGGAGAGGAAAGCAAACCATAAGAGACTCTTAAATATACAGAACAAACTGAGGGTTGCTAGAGGGGAGGGGGGCAGGGGAATGGGCTAAATGGGTGATGGATATTAAGGAGGCATTTTTTGTGATGAACTCTGGATGTTATATGTAAATGATGAATCACTAAATACTACTCCTGAAACCAATATTACATTGCATGTTAACTAGAATTGAATAAAAACTTGCAAAAAAAAAAAAGATTAACATATAACATAACTCAACATTGATTTCATTGTAAATTCTCAAGAAGAGACTAGATTCACTGCCTGAGTATTGGTCAGACTCCGTAATCTCTGAATGTTCAACTCAAACCTGATTTTAGACTTCTCCTTAGAGTGGAAGAACTACAAATAAATAGGTAGCTGGGTCCTATTTTGGTTCCCATTTGGTTTCCCCTGAAGTCAGATGAGTTGCAACCTGCCCAACCCCTTGTTCCTTAGTCCTTTCTACCTAAGTAGCTGGGGCCAATTAATTTCCTTTTGAAGGCTCAGTAATCTCTGGGGGCAATTCTGCCCTTATATGGGTGAGTTAAAGGAGCTTGTATTATTCAGCATCAAATCATCCTGTCTGCTCGTTTATCTGTGGTCTAAAATTTTATGTCTAAAATCTGAAATAAAATCACTACTATGCTCCTTGCAGTCTAGAATCAGCAATCAGACCTTTGCCTTATTCCCATTGTCTGAACCTATCTTGATAAGATGGCCAAAACTTCATTCCTTGAGAACTGAAGCTTTGTGTTTCTCTTGTCATTTCTCTCTCTCTAGGCATTGGTTACCTGCCTCTAAACCCCAGTCACTTGCTCACACCACACATACATAGACCTCTGTGCTCATGAGAAGAAAAAATGACCTTGCCTACCCATTTGCTATACTGCTATTCACTCCAGGTGGGAATTATAGAATCAGACTTTATGAATAGAAAAGCATCTCTGTCTAATCTGCAATTGTCACTTATTCCTAGGTTCCATATGAAAGGCTCTCTCCATGCCTATCAGGTACCCTCTCTACTATCCCTTGATGAATCTCCCAAATGCCAGCCTCTTGCCAGAGCTGTTACCTGCTCTCTGTCCCCAGTACTCTCTGTTTATTATGCTTGGCCTGATTGCTATACCTTGTAACATCATTTGCTACTGGTCTGACTAATCTAACCAATAAGGAGGTGGGTTCTTTACATTGCCCTAGTCATTTTTAAAATTTATTTAAACATTTTTTTCATCCTAGTCACTTTTAATGCCTCTATACACAGACCTGTATATTCACTAAGACTGTAATTGTCATTCTGAGGGAGAAAAATATATATTGTAGCTCAAACCTTTACTTCAATTCCATGTAATAAAGCAGTGTGTTCTCAGAGCCCATATATTAAAAAAAAAAAAAATCTGTCTTCAAAATGGAAAACACTCTTCTTCAGAGAGTATGGCAAGGAGAAATGACTTACCTCTCCTTCACTGATGCTTGATTCTCTTTGTCTACCTCGCAGATCTGCTCGAGATTTGGAATTTGGAATACATCGCTATATTCTGTGTCATCTTTTTTGTATAATAGGAAGCACTTGAGTCTTGCTTTGTTATTTATATTGCAACAGTCAGAAAACTCCTGTTTGTCAGCCATTCCTTGGTTGTTACAAACATGCTCTAGGAAGGTAGTCATCTGTAGGAGGAATAATAACAATTTAAAGGTGAAAAATGTATGATCTACATCCCTAACCATAGGAAAGTTAAAGAACTATTTCAGGAAAAGACCACTGAGTGTACAACTTGTATTTAACAGTCCCTGGACATAGCTCTTTAGAGCAAAAGCTTTTTAGGTTTTGAAGTCTAGACTCCCACATACTGACATGGGCCAAAAGGAATTCATCACTCTCTCCTTTCCTATGTAATTGGTTCATTTTCATAAAGTTGTTAAGAGGTATTAAACACAAGCCAAAATTACAGAGCCTAACGAAGTTCAGGTATTTTTTTATGAGAACTATCCACCAAGAAATAGATGGTAATTTGCTTTCCTTGCTTCCAAATGGTTTTCAGTTTGGTTTCCATGGGAAGTTATTTTAAGAATGCAACTCTGACGCAGTGTGTATTCAATGTCAAATATTCAAATGAAAATGTGATAATTTAGTTAGTTTTCAAATACCTTTGAGTGGCAGTAAATGTGTGGGATGCTGTAAACCTCAAAAGACATATATTTCTAGATTTGGGGGGAAAGGGCCAAAAAAAAAAAAGGCCATCTTTTGAAGTAGAAATAAGAAGTAATCACTATAAAGTAAGTGAGACTAGTCATTGGCAGAAGCATTTCGTTTAAAATGTGTTTCTCATAAGACTGATAATTTTCCTGTCTACTTAGAGTCTAGTAAAAGATAGGTGAGTTTTAGCTCCAAGAAGATGGACTTGAAAATAAAAACCTCCCAAGAAATAAGAAAACCACTGACTTGTAGTTTAAAGTGTTTGGCATGAGGTAAGTGATCCATAAAATCTGTAGATTGTACAAATATGTTGTTAGTGTTTATCAAGAACTCACTAATTACAAGACAGACATACTTTATGAGATAGTAGTAGTCCCCAAGATTTCCTACTAACTGGTAAAAGGAGCCTATAATAATATTCACCTCTTTCTTCTTTTTCATATTCTCTTAGAAACTTTTTTAAATTAGTACTTTGATTTCCCAGTTACCTTTATATAAGGATATTAGACAATAGTATTCTAGAGGCAGAGAAGAGCAACCAACTTAAATGAACAAATTGGCATTTTAGGTTATAATAGTCGCTTGAGTGTTTTGTTCTCTGAGTCTGACCTCCCAGCAATGAAATGAAAAACTGTAGGTTTATAAACCTATAAAATTTACATTTTGAGTGTGATTCACATACACATCGCTGCCTTAAAATCCCCTACCTAATTGTTCAGCACCCCACCTCATAACAACACCTTCTGGGTGGAATTTCGGTTTAAAAAAAAAAAGGGAGAGAGAAAGACAGAACATGATTCACCTACCAACTGGTGAGAGCATTCGGACGGTGATTCCTGTGGCTTGAGGACCTTGCACTTCTCTGCGCGATCTACCAACTCTTCAACTATGGTTTGTACTTCTTGATAAGTTGATTTCTGAAGAAACTGAGCAACCATAATGCTAGTGCTGAAACATAACACTTGTGAGAGTGCTAAAGATAGAATCAAAACTCTTCCCCCATCGTTGTGAGATCACTGCCCCCTCCCCCCTCCAGAATAAGTATGATTTCAAATTTCAGACAAAAGAATATCGATAATACAACTCACATGTCTCTTAAGTTCTCTTG
Organism: Herpailurus yagouaroundi; assembly: GCF_014898765.1. NCBI lineage: Eukaryota > Metazoa > Chordata > Mammalia > Carnivora > Felidae > Herpailurus > Herpailurus yagouaroundi. The sequence goes on from NW_024412376.1 coordinate 108,767,107, forward strand.
CAGATAATTCTGGCTATTAGTGTGGTTCAAGGCTGAAGAAAAATGAAATTTTATTTGCACAAGAGGATATTTTCAAAATTGAAATCTCCCTGTATAATTCTGAAATGTATATTTTTTCACTTATAAATTTCCAGGTCAATTCCATTTGCCCTCAAAAATTAAAACAAGTTACCAGAATTTATATTCACTTGTGTTTAAACTGCATTCTGTGAATAACTTATTTCTGTTCAAATATATTGTGTACTTGAAATCTGTCATTGGCCTCCCATTAAGTTGCATGTACTTGTGTTGACACACTTGAATTAATTAATGTGATTTGGTTATTTAACTCTTTATATTAGAAGTTACTAGAACATCCAAGGAATGCTAAGAAAATTAAGGTTTAACATTGGTAACAAACATACAAACATTAGCACTTCAACAAGATTCATCTGGCAAAGACATTCTCTCACCCATTTTGGATTTACTCATCAACTTTATCTTTCTTATCACCTCCACTCACCACACACACACACACACACACACACACGTTCTCTATTGAAAACAATACCTTCTGCTTATACTAATAGCTCCTAAAGAGCTTAGCAGCTACATGTTAAATAAAGAAATCATTATTTACTTGCCCTGTTAATATAGAGAAACATTCTGGAGTCAGTTACTCTGAGTTCAACTTCTAGCTCTAATACTGACTGTGGCCTTGGAAAAATTACTTAAGCTCTCAAAGTTGCTGCTTCTCCATCTACAAAATGTAAATAAACTCTACCGCATTGGATGTTTGTTAGGATTAAATGGAAACATGTGTGACGCACCAAGTACAGTGCCTGCCACAGAATAGGTACTGAAGAAGATAGATCGTAATATTATTCCTGCTACTATAAATACAATTACTTTATCCAAAATCATTTATCCGATTTCAAATACAAGTTTGAAATGGATCATTCCATCACCAAGAATGGAAGTAAGACTAAAACGAGATCTTCCTGTGTGTGTTGCCTCAATATGTTAGTTCTCTTTCTGCATCCGTTCCACAAATTAATTTCTAGCCATTTCCAGTGACTCTATTGACAATGATGAGCACTGAGAAAGATAAACCTTTCCATACATATTTAAGTAGTTGCTATGCCTTTACTTCCTGGCACATGGGATATATAGAATGTAAATAGGATCCCTACCTGCAGCTAGTAAACTTCTCTGTAGAGTTTGGCATTGAACGTAGCTGAAGAAAACAAGAAAACATATGGGTCTAAGATTCTTCATTATTTTAGATGAAACTTTAAAGAGGGTGCTCTATCACCTGAAAAAAAATGAAGAATCCTTTTATACTCTTTTCAAGTAATTACTATTAATAATTAACCTTTTCCTGGTGAATATTTTTTTCCAGGCCAGTACGACCCTGATAAAATTTAAGAATCTCATGACAATGAAGAAATATTGTTAATAGATGGCATTCATTAATGAATACTGGATTTTAAAATCAGTCATGTGAATCTACTTGTTTTTTCAAGATTATACCATGTAGGCCTTGTAATAATCAATATGCGCCTTTGGTAAATATCTCATTTCCTGGAAATGCTTGTTGACATGTACAAAGTTCTGAAGTGGCAGGAGGAAAGTAAACATGAACTACAACAGATTCAAATAAATGGCTAAAGCCCTGATTCCAGTGCTGGGCACATTTTCAAGTCCCTGGTGAGAGTGGGAAACATAGGCCTCGGAAGCAAACCCAAGGAAATGGGACCTAATTTACTGAGTGCTTATTGTGAATCTGGTGCTTTATATGACTGTATTTAGATAACACTTTTCTTGTGTCTTGAAGAAGACATTAAGACTGAGGATCATACGGGCCTGCCCACCATACTTGGTAGCCAGCTAAAAGTGGCACCTGGGAGCCTCAAGTTCTGGAGAAGGCCAGCAACACATTGTGCAGTCTGTCTAAAGACCATGAAGCTGCTGACAGCACTGATGAGGGTGAACCAAGACAACAACATGGACAGGCTCTTGGCCCAGTGGCTGTATGAGATTGAGAGCATCACGAAACTCAAGGTATCTTGAAACTCAAGTACTACGTGGAGCTGCTGGACCAATGAAGCCATCAGGATGCAAATGTGCAGATGAAGTGCATCCTTGTGCTAAAATGCACTATGAGAAATGGGAGTTGGCAATGAAATTGGGCCTTTTCTTCCATCAATTCAAGGAATTAATTTTTTTGATGACCTAGGACAGGCAACCAGAAATCACTTTCTAGTGTATGCTGCTCTTGCGGCTTATATCTGAGGCAGACACAGAGGACTTAGATTTCCCTGACAAATTGGGGTTTGCTCATGGGATTGGGAAGCCAGCCAAAAGCAGCACCTGGGAGCCTTGAGTCCTGGAGAAGACTAGGAACACATCATGCAGCCTATCTATAAGGTACAGGTGGAGGAGTCTGGACTGGTTTTCAAGGACACGGCTTGGCAGACTGCAGGAATATCCTTCACTAAGAGATACTTGGGAGCCCTGATTACTGGCAGAGCAGACAAATCTGGAAGCCTTGCAAGAACTGACTCCAGCATGCTAACCATGGTATCCTCAATAAGAGACACCAGAAATCTGGTTTATTACAGACGCCTGGGACTTCAGAAAACAGGCAGACTTAGAGGACTTGGATTTCCCTGCCATGTTGGAAGCAGGAAGAAATAGAAAATTTGAACAGACAAATTATCAGGAATGAAATTGAATCAATAACCAAAATCTCCCAACAAACAAAAGCCCAGAGCCAGATGGCTTCACAGGCAAATTCTACCAAACATTTAAAGAAGATTTGGGGCTCCTGGGTGGCCCAGTTGGTTGGGCGTCCGACTTTGGCTCAGGTCATGATCTCACCGTTCATGAGTTCAAGCCCCGCATCAGGCTCTGTGCTGACAGCTCAGAGCCTGGAGCCTGCTTCGTATCCTGTGTTTCCCATTCTCTCTGCCCCTCCCCCACTCATGCTCTGTTTCTCTCTGTCTCAAAACTAAATAAACATAAAGAAGAATTAATACCTACCCTCTTCAAACCACTTCAAAAAAATAGAAGAGAAAGGAAAACTTCCAAATTCATTCTATGAGGCCAGCATTACCCTGATACCAAAACCGGATAAAGATGTCACTAAAAAAGAGAACTACAGGCCAATATCTCTAATGACTATAGATGACAAAATCCTCAACAAAATACTAGCCAGCCAAATCCAACAATACATTAAAAAAAAGCATACACCACAATCAAGTGGGATTTTTTCCCAGGATGCAAGGGTGGTTCAATATTCACAAATCAATCAGTGTGATACATCGCATCAATAAGAAAAAGGAAAAAAACCATATGATCATTTCAATAGATGCAGAAAAAGCATTTGACAAAGCATTTGACAAAGTACAACATCCATTCATAATAAAATCCCTCAGCAAAGTAGGTTTTCAGGGAACATACCTCAACATAATAAATCTATGAGACACCCACAGTGAACACCATATTCAATGGGGAAAAACTGAGAGCTTTTCCCCCAAGGTCAGGAACTGGACAAGGATATCCACTCTTGCCATCATTATTCAATATAGTACTGGAAGTCCTAGCCACAGTAATCAGAAAACAAAAAGAAATAAAAGGTATCCAAATTGGTAAGGAAGAGGTAAAACTGTCACTATTAGTAGATGACATGATACTAAATATAGAAAACCCTAAGGACTCCACCAAAAAACTACTAAAACTGAAAAAATGAATTCAGTAGTCACAGGACACAAAATCAATGCACAGAAATCTACTGCATTTCTATACACTAATAATGAAGCAGCAGAAAGAGAAATTAAGAAAATGATCCCATTTACAATGGCACCAAAAATAATAAAATACCTAGAGTAAACTTAATCAAAGAGGAAAAAGACCTGTACTCTGAAAACTATAAAACACTGATGAAACAACTTGAAGACAATACGAAGAAACGGAAAGACATTCCATGCCCATGGATTGATTGGAAGGGCAAATATTGTTATAATGTCTATACTACCCAAAGCAATCTACACATTTAATGCAATCTCTGTCAAACAGCATTTTTCATGGCACGAGAACAAACAATCCTAAAATCTGTGTGGCACCACAAAAAAAAAACAAAAAAACAAAAACAAAAAAAAAACCCAAAAGGACAATCTTGAAAAAGAAAAACAAAACTGGAAGTATCACACTTCTGGACTTCAAGTTATATTACAAAAGTGTAGTAACCAAACAGTATGGTGCTGGCACACACACAAACAAAGACACACAGATTGGGTGGCTCAGTTGGTTGAGCATCTGACTTCAGCTCAGATCATGATCTAATGGTTCATGAGTTCAAGCCCCACATCAGACTCTGCACTGACAGTGCAGGGCCTGCCTGGTATTCTCTCTCTCCCTCTCTCTCTGCCCCTCCCCCACTTGCTCTCTCTCTCTCTCTCTCTTTCTCTTAAAATAAATGAATAAATTTAAAAAATGTAGACAGCCAGATGAATGGCACAGAATAGAAAACCCAGGAATAAACCCACAATTATGCGGTCAATTAATCTTCTACAAAGGAGGAAAGAATATGCAATGGGAAAAAGACAGTCTCTTCAACAAATGGTGCTGGGAAAACTGGACCACTACATCCAAAAGAATGAAACCACTTGCTTACACCATACACAAAAATAAACTCAAAATGGGTTAAAGACCTAAACATGAGACATGAAACCATAAAAATCCAGGAAGAAAACACAGGCAAAAATTTCTCTGACATAGGCCATAGCAACATTTTTCTGGATAATGTCTCCTGAGGGAAATAAAAGCAAAACTAAACTATTAGGACTACATCAAAATTAAAAGTTTCTGCACAGTGAAGAAAACAATCAACAAAACTAAATAGCAACCTATTGGATGGGGAGAAGACATGTACAAATGACATATCTGATAAAGGGTTAGTATCCGAAATATATAAAGAAACAATACAACTCAACAACCAAAAAACAAATAGTCCAATTAAAAAATGGGCAGAAGACATGAACAGACATTTCTCCAAAGAAGCCATCCAGATGGCCAGCAGACACACGGAAAGACACTCAATATCACTCATCATTAGGGAAATGCAAATCAAAACTACAATGAGATGTTCTCTTGCACCTGTCAGAATGGCTCACATCAAAAACACAAGAAACAACAGGTGTTGATGAGGATGTGGAGAAAAACAAACTTTGATAGACTGTTGGTGGGAATGCAAACTGGGGAACCACTGTGGACAACAGTATGAAGGTTCCTCAAAAAGTTAAAAATAGAACTACCCTGGGATCCAGCAATGGCACAACTGGGTATTTAGCCAAAAAATACAAAAACACGAATTCAAAGGGATACACGCATCTTTATGTTTATGGCAGCATCATTTACAATAGCCAGATTATGGAAGCAGCCCAAGTGTCCATCAATAGATGAATGAATAAAGAAGAAACGGTATGTGTGTGTGTATATATATGTATATATGTGTGTGTGTGTGTGTGTATATATTACACATATGTATTACATATACATATATACATATATATGTATATATACATATATACATGTATATATACGTATATATATATATACATATATATATATATTTGTAATGGAATATCACTCAGCCATAAAAAAGAATAAAATCTTGCCATTTACTACAGCATGGATGGAGCTAGAGAGTATAATGAGAAGCAAAATGCATCAGAGTAAAACAAATACCATATGATTTCACTCATGTGGAATTTAAGAAACAAAACTAGCAAAGGAAAAAAAAAAGAGAGCGAGACAAACCAAGAAACAGACTCTAGAGAACAAAGACAGTTACCAGAGGGGAGGTGGGAGGGGGCGTGGGTGAAATAGGTGATGCAGATTAAGAGTACACTTATCATGATGGGCACAGAGTAATGTATAGAATTGTTGAGTCACTATACTGTATACCTGAAACTAATATAACATTGTATCTTAACTATACTGGAATTAAAATTAAAAACTTAATTTAAAAAAATGATCAGTAGCAACAACAGAATCAGGCTCATATAATTTACTCATGGATTCACAAGTAGAAATTCAGGTCTGTCTGGTTCTGGAGCCCACACCACCCAAGAGCTAGTATTGAAAACTGAGATGTCAACATTCCTCAGCTATTGTCCCCTTTACCTAACATCCAGTTTGGGGATCTAAAGAAACAGGTAATTACTGATTAAATAAAAAGTCTAAGATAAATGTAAAGTCCAAAAGTTTTGTAAATGGGAGATCACTGGTTACTACTCTAACAATTCCTGTCCTTAGTTTCCTCATTTATATATGGAGGATTTGGACCAGATAAGATCTAAGACTGTCAGTCCATTGCTTAATTCTACTACCCATATATTCTCAATTCTGGATTCCTAGGCAAAAAATATACTACAAGTAAGAAAGATATATTTACCTGAAAACTAATGACAGTTCTGTTATTATTTAGGTTTGGGACACATTGGCCAATGATAAAGAATATGGATGATGTGTGATGGAAAACTAGGGTCAACAAAGGAAAAATTATCTTTGGCAGGTTTTTATAATCTTCAGGGTCCTCTAGACAGTTCTAATGCCCAGCATCTCTTCTGTTGTACATTCTTAGAGCCATGCCCTTGAGACCTTACTCTGAACCTCCTGGAACAATCAGAAACGGACTTATTACTCAGGAGTGACAAATCCTTTGTATGAGTTCTGACAGACTGTCACCCACTGCAGACGTTACTAACTGATCACTGCACTCTTTCTCTTTGAACCTTGGCTCAGCCTTAGGATTATTCACTGCACAATGCCACAAGAGAGACACTATCAACTGATTGGAGCTGATGAAAAAAACAAAAAACACAACAAAACACTATATGTGTGCTAAACTAATTCTTCTTTTTAAAAAACTGGAGAAAACTAACATCCTATTGGAACTTTCTTCTCAGAACAAGAGATTCTTGAAAACATAAAAAGATGCGAAGTTCTTTGTCAGTGACTAATGATGGAATTTCAGACCAGAGGAAAAACAAGTAGTGGGGATTATTTAAACAAAGGCAAGGCGGGGCGCCTGGGTGGCGCAGGCGGTTAAGCGTCCGACTTCAGCCAGGTCACTATCTCGCGGTCCGGTCAGTGGGTTCGAGCCCTTGTCGGGCTCCAGGCTGATGGCTCAGAGCCTGGAGCCTGTTTCCGATTCTGTGTCTCCCTCTCTCTCTGCCCCTCCCCCGTTCATGCTCTGTCTCTCTCTGTCCCAAAAATAAATAAAAAACGTTGAAAAAATAAAAAATAAAAAAATAAACAAAGGCAAGGGGATGAGTTTTGTGATAATACTCAAAAGACAGCACAGAATTTGTTCTCTGAAAGAATGAGATCTTCACACTGACTTTTCAGATAAAAAATGGAAGGTATACAAGTACAAGACACAGTGATGATTTTTAATAAATACTATTTCACAACAAAACTAATTCTATTTTTTCTTAGAGAGAGAGAGGGTGTGCATGCATGCAAGTGGAGGAGGGATAGAGGGAGACAGAGAGAGAGAGAGAGAGAGGAAAAGAATCTCTTTTTTTTTGAAGATATAACAATCCTTTTTAAAATTTTTTTAATGTTTATTTATTTTTGAGAGAGAGAGAGACAGGCCATGAGTGGGGAAGGGGCAGAGAGAGAGGGAGACACAGAATCTGAAGCAGGCTCCAGGCTCTGAGCTGTCAGCACAGAGCCCGACGGGGGACTCGAACTCATGGATGGCGAGATCATGACCTGAGCTGAAGTCAGACGCTTAACTGACTGAGCCAACCAGGCATCCCAAGAGAGAGAGAATCTTAAGCAGGCTCCGCACCAGGTGCAGAGCCCAATGGGGGGCTCAACCTCATGACCATGAGATCATGACCTGAGCCAAAATCAAGAGTTAGTACTCAACAGACGGAGCGACCCAGGTGCCCCATAACAAACCTAATTCTTATCTGAGTCATAGAAAGAGAGTTTGAAGAAAACTTAGAAAGACCAGGACTGGATCCCTGGATCCCACCTGAAACCTGGGTGGGGGTTGCTCATGCACATGCAATCTTGGCACTAATTGTTGTGTCGTGAGTCTTATCCCACTGAGGAACATCTCTAGTACTAGTAAATTCTTCATGTGCTGAGTGCTGGTATGTTCTATTCACTGGTGTGAGTTCTGTCTGAGCAATACAGAGTAAGTGTGAGTTGCCCTCAGTCCACATCCTCTCCTCTCTAGGTAAAATATATCTTTTGAAGAAACCATCCTCTTTCCTTTCCCTCCTTGCCTCACATCACACTGTTTACCTGCTTTTTACTAGTGTGTTCTCTGGCGTATCAGTAGAGAGTTCTTTGACAATACTCTCTGTGACCATAGAGTCTTGTGATGGCAGCAAGTTCCTGGATCTCTGGTTTCATATCTGCCGTGTTTAGCACAGTATTGGACACATAGCGGAATCCACTGTTAGGTACAAAAATTGAATTAGCTAACTGTGATTCGCTTCTGTTTGCTAAACTTATTATCCATTATCTGAGTAAAACTTTCTTCCCGCTCTCCTCATTAGTGAATGGAAGTGTTTGGAAAATGGCCAAAGGACAAAATAACGTTGTAAAATAAACATCTATTATCTGCTGGCCATCGTGTTGGGTACTTTATACAGTAATTTAATACATTTCTCTAAAGCCTTTGTGATGTGGAGAATATTCTCCCACATGACACAAAGAAGTGGAGGTCTTGGAATGTAGGGAACTTATCTGAGGCCATACAGCAAGTTAATGGCAGAAGGCATTTGATGTTCCCACCCCTTCTCACTTAGATTGAGTGCCTGTGCAATGTGCTCCCACAGCAGAGGACTTTTTCTATCTCTATGACATCATATGTGATTGCTTATTTACTATCCGTCTCCCCTGCCATGGGAAACCATCTCTAATTGGCTCACATTTGTATCCACAGTGGGAGACTAATAACTATTTGTTGGTGAAATAAATCAAAATCCCAAGACTTCATTGCAAACGCTATGCCAAAAAAATTCTGCGACTGTTCTCATGTATTACCTACTAAATGGTCATCATCTTCAATTTCAGACACTGAAACACTAAGAACATTAACAGTTTAGAGAACAGTCAGGCCCTGAGCCCATGACCAACCTTCGTCTCCTCTCTGTTCCCACCAGGCTCTCCTGAGACATGACTGACAAGCACTTACATCTCCAGCATTCACAGCAATTATGTCTTGGAATAGCGGGAGAAAAGAGCCATTGTCAAGGATCGTGGGTGCTCCTCCCTCTCTACGAATAACAGATTTTGTTTGTCATTCAACATGGCCACACCTAGGAGGTACTGTGTACAAAATATAGTTCTGGGATTAGAGGACTCAGATTCAAACCTTGGTTCTGCCAGTTACCAGTTGTATGACATTGAACAGATTCGTTTATCCCCCCGAGACTCAAGTTGCCTATTTGTACAGTGGGAATTCAAATGATATCTCCTGCATAGAATTGTCAGGATTAAATGAGATAATGCATGAAAAGTACTCAGGACAATGTTGGCTACACTGAAAACATTCAGTGCCAGCTGGTAGTATGGGCGACAGCAACAGCAATGCTTCCTGCCCTCAGCTCCCCATTTCTCTCCCAGTAGCAGCAAGAACACCATCTGTGAGGATTCTGTCCACACCATTGCTGTCTTGGAGCCCCATGTCCCTTGGAGCTGTGTACCATTGAGCCAAAGATTCTGATGGAATGAGTGAATCTGGATTGTTCAATTTTGTTATCAAGTTGACACATGACATCAGTCTTTGAGAAATAACTTGGTGATTTTGTTGTTTATTGCTTGCTACAATAACACGATTTCAGGTAAAGGTTACAGAAGAATCGTTTCATTGTGTTCTTCTCGGAAAGTAAAATCCACCACAGGACAGAGAGGAAGCAGGTCAAGTCGGTGTTCCTCTTTTCCCCACAACCTGGGAAGAAAAAATAGCATCTGATGCGGCACAAGAATGTGAAATAGTGGAACTTGGGTGATGGGAAGTCCTGTGCGCAGTAGAGCACCCAGGTGGCTCAGGCAGTTAAGCATCCACCTTCAACTCAGGTCATGATCTCGCAGTCTGTGAGTTCGAGCCCCGCGTCGGGCTCTGTGCTGACAGCTTAGAGCCTGGGGCCTGCTTCGGTTTCTGTGTCTTCCTCTCTCTCTGACCCTCCCCCGCTTGTGCTCTGTCTGACTCTCTGTCTCCCAAAAATAAACACACATTAACAATTTTTTAAAATAAATAAATAAATAAATAAATAAATAAATAAACTGTGCGTGGTAACTATGTTGTGCTTCTTGTAAATACAAACCTACTTTCTGTCCAGGTCTCTCTTCCCCAACACTTGAACATCATTTTGTTCCTGAAGTTTGTGTATGAGTCTTACATAAACTGCGGAGGAGAGGGCATCCTTTACATATCTTTGTGAAATCACAAATATATCGCTTTGCATTTATGTACATGCTGTTGCAGTAAGACTCATAGAACGGGTTTACTGAGGGGGCATCTGGGTGGCTCAGTCAGGTAAGCCTCGGACTCCTGATTTCAGCTCAGGTCATGATCTCACGGTTTGTGAGTTTGAGCCCCATGTCAGGCCCTGCACTGACAGTGTGGAGCCTGCTTGGGATCCTCTCTCTCTCTGCCCGTCCCCCACTTTCTCTCTCTCTCTCTCTCTCTCTCTCTCAGCCTTGTCTGCCCATCCTAACCCCTCCTCTTGTCAATATTCAGACTTTCAATTGCCTCTCTGTTCTGGTCCAGACAGCAGATTGCGGCGGGAAAAAGGCGGAAGAGAAAGAAGAAAGGCTACTCAGAGAGCTTGAACAGTGAGAGAAGGTGCTACCACAAACACACCCAGAGAGACGTTAGAGGATGAAGGTGGGGTTTGAGGTCCAAGGCACATGGGACGAACCAGAAATAGACACTGAAGCATGAGAAGGGAGAAGCCCCGGTGGACCAAACCGGCTACAAATACATTTGGCATTTGACTGAAATAAGCAGGTATTACCTTTGGCGGGTTTTACTTTGTATTTCTCAAGCAGCCTAGCATTTGGCTGCCACTTTGGGGCCCTGAGAGGTGGGAAAAAGAAACAAAAACACATAGAAAAATTTAGGACATTATTATTTAAATTTGGAGAAGCATGTCCCCTTGAATTTTGAAAAGAAAAACGAAAGCTATACAGGGAGACAACGAACACCGTTTCCTCAAGTGCCTTTTATGAACTGCCAGTGAATTCATCCCTCCCTTTCCATGGCCTCAATGTACACACTCACTCAAGTAAATGCCAGCTGTTAAGAACCTCTGATTACGTTAAATGTATTTTTTAAGCTAACGATTTGCACCACGCACACACACAACATTCCCACAGACTAAGCACCCATTTGGACAAAGTAGAGGGCTGTCGAAAGCTGCGTGTGAGTCCGTGTCTGTGAGGATGCAGGAAGGGCACAAGTGGTGCCAGTTGTGTGTGCGCGCGTGAATTGTGAGTCTAGGGTGAAGTGGGAATTGCCGGGAAAGAAATAGTGAGAAAGGAAGTTGGAAATCTGTGAAGAGACACTTCTAAGCAGCCATCCATTGGGGCTGGTATTCACAGGTACCTGAGAATCCTGGAACACAGCAAGTTGGTGAGAGACTCCAGTCACTAGAGGGAGGACGAGCAAGGAGCACTTCTACTCTCTTCCCCCTCACTACATTCACCCCCCAGCTCCTCACTTCACACACATGTATTGCCAGTGGAGGGGTTCCTGGGATAAGGGGTCCCAGGAAGGTGAGACAGCCACCCCCTGAGAGAATTCACATACTAATACCCTTACTGCTCCCCTCCCTTCAGAGCTGATGATGATTTCCTTTGCAAGTCAGTTTGGCTATCTGTCTTGTTTAGCTGATGCATGATGGAAAACAGAAGAGTAAGGGCCAATGGTATAAATTCAAGGATGATTATTACCATCCTCATTTATAGTTGATGAACTACGGTTTGGTTTAAGTTACATGACCAGGACTACTGGAATTAGAACCCAGGTTCTCCTGACATCTTTTCTTACACCATGTTGTCACCAAGGAGACAGTGCCAAAGTCCTTCCACAGACACATCCGCATGTTAGCCTTGCGGGAACTGTGCCCTCAGGCCTCAGAGACAGAGGAAGCAAGGTCCCATTGGGAGTTCCATTTTATTTTATTTGACCACGAATACCAGCTGAATTTCAATGAAAAAGAAATAGGACTACCTCTTCGTTAAAGCAGGCTTCAGGCCCCTCTGCTTGGCAACACTTGACCACCACATTAGTGAAATCTGTAAGCAATGACCGCAGCTCTGCATCTGGAAGCCCAGGCTTTAGCTTCACTACATTGACAAGAAACCTGTGACCCAAAGATGTCAAATAGAATTCATTAAAGATTTCTTTCTTAAGCTCTCCTTCTCCTAAATGCTTGTCACAGTATCACATGTCTTGGGGGTCTTGATTTGGATGAATATAAGAAGTTAAGATATTCCACTTTGAAGGGATTTTCTGAAACTTTCCCGCTCAACTTATGGGATGGATTTCATGGTAACATTCTTTGGAAGGTTATGTAATTATAAACAAAATTATATCAAATGTAAACATATATTAGGTCTTCATTATGCACAGAATTGTAGATTACGTGATTACTTTTGATCTTTCTAGAAAATCCATTCTCAAAACAACCTCTATTCCCTCTTTCTCAGTAGCTGAATGCTGTTTCCACTCAACTTGATAGAGACACTACCTAATTCCTTCCCCCTCCCCGAAAAAACCTTATTCTTTAGCATTTATAACATTGTGCGAGAAAACAAAACTAACACTCTTGTCCCTTTTGGGCCTCTCCTTTTTTCAAACATTAAGCAAGATTCTCGAGGCAAACATCTATGCCATTCCCTCAAGAAAGTCCAGTTCATTATGAACTTGCTCATGAGCTTTTATGCTGGCTGCCCTAACTCACCTTTGCAAATCGTAGTGTATTAGACACTCCAAGTCTAGCAAAAGAAAACATTAGCTAGGTTTTGACTTATAAGCAATGGCAATAAATATGCTCCAGTGTTTTTCTGAATGGGAGAGATTGGACAATTTGAGGCAAGGGATAGGATTATAACACCAAAATCACATATGCATTAATAGTACACCTTCCCATTAATACATTATGTGCCTTCAGGCTGAAGAAAAGATGAATGGAAGAGAATGCTTATACCTGTCTTTCTTTCTCTGGAGCTCCTCCTTATGAGCCTGACATAAGTCTGTGTGAAAGGTAAATAAACCTTGAAAGGTAGATGGAGGCACATATGCTTTATCAGCTTCCAAGCCTTCAAAGCAGGACCTTCTGAAGGCAAAGTTGGTTTTGCAACAGTGGTCCACATCGGGGTTGATGTTCCGATTTTCATTTATTCCACATAACTCTCCAAGAACTAAATCCATCTGTGCCAACGAATGATGGAATTCAAATATAACTTTAAAACTTGAATACTTTTGAAATACGGTTAGATAAATCGTTAGATTGTCCTAAGGTGGTTATTAACTGTACTCAGAAAAACCCATGCACTTATAAACATAACACCACATGCGAAGCAAAGTAGAAGCTTGCATTATGATAAAGTTTCAAGCCATTGTAATTCAAATGCCTATAGGTTAATTTCTTGTTAGCATATATACACATCTGTAATTGTGAACAAAGAGCTGCAAAACAGCCAACTGAAAATGACAGCCAAACACTGTGGCCCTTAGATTTATTCTCTTCCTCAGATGTTTCCCAGAGTAGTCTCCATCCCAACCCTAAAGAGATACACCCAAGTTGTGATTGGGCAGGAAGCATCAAGTCTCTTACCGACACTGTGGGGCAAGACTGAATTTGTAACTTTACTTAAAATTATAAAGCTTCTTATATTGTTCTGAAGCAATGTCATTATTCCTGCCTTTTGCCCTAACAAATTACACATAAGAAATTAGTAATAAGAAGAAGTAAGAGAGATGATTTGGAGAACCCCAAGAAAATATTTAAAACATTCTCTTGCTTCTTAGGATTGTGATGCAGTGAGCCTCCCCAAAGAACTTTGACATTCCTTGCTTAACAATGTTGAAACAATGAAGAAAGGTAGATAACAGCCTAATGGTTATAAATCAATTAGTGCAGCAGATTTCTTTTCTTCCTTTTGTTTTTCTTTTTTAGGAATAATTAGGTACACGCGCCACGCTTACCAAATTATCAACGCAGGCAAACTCTTCACTCAGTGTGCAGCAGGTGGTCAAAGCTGTCACCATTTCCTTGCCAAGAAAGGTCAGTTCTTCAGTGGAGAGCTGGGGGGCTATCTTTGTGAGTTTGATAAGGTAGCTGAAAGAACAGTTGTCTAATTGGTTCTAAACAAAACCGAATACCCGTTTTCCCTTGTCTAGCTACTTGAAACCCTAACTCTTCAAGTCTAGGGACAACCAATGTAAGGGCAATGTGAACCACAGCTCTCCCATAAAATGATAGATAACTGTCTCTTTACTCCCTCTTTTCCCACACTCTGTATTTTTGGCTTCCTTATAATTTCATGGTATTCTCAGAAAGTCTCAGATTTGCCCATCCTGTCTTACCTGTGGGTATAGGAGCTCCCTGAAAGCAAATACTTTGGCTAGTGTGTAAAATACTGCTTGAAATCTGCATGATTAGTAAATATTTTAAAGGGAGAATTTAATAGATATATGTTGGAAAGGGTAATCAGAGATGAAGGAAACTAATATCTTTAATGGGCTGAGTTTGACTTCTCTTCACTGAAGCGACAGTGAAATCATATTTTTTAAACTGTTTTGATTTGAAGATGCTTGGTTTAAATGCACACTATATTAGTCTGGTAATTAATTCAGAAAATCCAGAATAAACTGTGTATTGCTCACAAATACTAACAAGGACACTAAAAAAATAAATATTAAAATGTTAAGCAAAACCAGAATTATTTCTGTAAACTTGGTAAGGTGGGCTCAAATTCTGGGCAAACCATCTTTGCCTGGGAAATTGTAACAATCTGAAGTTCGCTGTCTCTCCTGCCCTCCCAAATAGGTCAGAATCCAGAGATTCTATTTTGGGATTGAGAAAAGCAAGACCAAGCAAAAACTAAAGTATTATAGGATCAATTTTCTAAAATCCTGTATTTTTTTAAAAAATTTTTTGTAATATTTATTTATTTTTGAGAGAGAGAGAGAGAGAGAAACAGAGTGTGAGCAGGGGAGACAGAGAGAGAGAGAGAGGGAGACACAGAATCCCAAGCAGGCTCTAGGCTCTGAGCTGTCAGCACAGAGCCCAACCCTGGACTTACACCTGCGAACTGCGAGATCATGACCTGAGCCAAAAGTTGGACACTTGATGGACTGAGCCACCCAGGCGCCCCATAGAATCCTGTATTTCTTTAACTTCTAGCGTCATTCCTGGTAAAGGCTTACTATGACAGCTGAATATGCATTCTTGACTTTTGTGTTTTTATTCTTTCCCAGTTTATGAACTTGCTATAACTGAAAGACTGAGTTGAATTTTTGAAACTTTGTGGCACTCTTTATTTTATCCTGGTCACAAGTGCCAACCTACTTGTAAGCAAGCAACTTACTAGTATTTCAAGTCCTCTTTCCCCAAATTCTGGGAACGTTCACACTCTCGTTGTACTATCTTGAGGCTTTTCTCAGTTGTCTCGTTGAATTTGTGTTCCTAAAAATAAGAACAATCATATTCAGGAACATTTTATCTAAAATGTAAACACAAGCTTCGTGTCAACTTGACAAATAGCTTTTTTTATTTGCATAGTATTTTCAAACTATCATTACCACTCATTGCTCACTAAATTGAGAGTGGTTTTTTTTTTTTTTAATCCATGTGTGTCAGTACTGAAATCTTCTCAGCTATAAACACAGATAGGGTTTACGCTAAAATTTGAAATCTGCAAATTTTTCGTCATCATGTACTGTTTTTAGAGCTTCCCAGTTTACAAAGTATAATTCAAATCTTATGTTGACAATGAGCATAACTGATTATCACTTTTAACTGGCCAGAGCAAGCTCTCATTTTTACATAAAGGAAATTAGCCTCTTATGAAGTCAAATGACTTGCCTTAGAATGACCCAGCTAGTGAGTGTGGCTACAGAACATTTTACATCACATTTATCTTTATTTTATACCCTCCTTTCCATCATTTAGAATTGGAACTTTATTTTTTTTGTTTTTAATTTTTTTTTTCAACGTTTATTTATTTTTGGGACAGAGAGAGACAGAGCATGAACGGGGGAGGGGCAGAGAGAGAGGGAGACACAGAATCGGAAACAGGCTCCAGGCTCTGAGCCATCAGCCCAGAGCCTGACGCGGTGCTCGAACTCACGGACCGCGAGATCGTGACCTGGCTGAAGTCGGACGCTTAACCGACTGCGCCACCCAGGCGCCCCTAGAATTGGAACTTTAAAACTCCAATAATTGTCTTCAATATTTGACAAACTCTATCTCGTGCAGCATAAAATTGGATATCTACTGAGTGGCCAGACAGAAAACTACACACCAGTGGATGGATGCTGTGGGACAAATTGTGCCTCCATATGAAAAAAACCCCAGAATTTTCTAGCACTGTGATTCATTCATTCGAAGGTCAGGAACAGACTTTCTCGTTAGGGACAAAGCTAGACTGGAAGTCAAGCCTTCTTGTTTCATGGCTCAAATATGAATGGGTGTAATATGAATGGGCTCAAATATGAATGGATGTAAGGTGGCTTTTATGGCAGGTGGAAGCAATTTTTTAAATAAGGCAAAAAAGCAGCACGTATCAAATGAATGAGAAACGAATTCGAAATGTCAAATAATTAATTTCTGTAATACATAAGGGATGACTATGAATTGATACTAAAACACACTAATTTCAACAGGAAAATGGATAATGGGCATGAATAACTTGTTCAAAAGAAATTTATAACTGCAATAGCTAAAATCAGATGGGAAAGACCTAATTTCATTTAAAAATCAAATAAATGCTTAAAACACAGTCACTATTTTTTTTAAATCTAGCAAAGTTAATTTCCATGTGCAGTGATGGTGACAATGAGGGTTTGGGAGATTGGCGGGGAGGGGGTGAAGTGAGTATTGTCAAGCACTGTTGTAGGACTGTATGCTGATAAAACTTTCTAGAAAGTAACTTGACCGTTTGGATCAAATGTGTTTTTTTTTAAGTCTATATATTTTGACCTAATAATTTCCCTTCCGATAATCTAACTTAGGACAAGAGTCATAAATATTAATAAAGATGAATGAAATGAGATACTTCAGGGGCACTTACAAAATTTAAAACCTAGTCAAATGTTTAAAACATCCACTACACGGTAGGAGATCAGTTGAATAAATTACTATGATGAAATTCCATCATTTAAAATAAAGTATATTTTGAAGTCTGTTTAATGACCTAACAAATTTGCTGTGATAGTAACTAAAAAATAGACACAAATATTTTTCTTTTTTAAAAAATGTATTTATTTTTTTGGGAGAGCACAAGTGGGGGAGGGACAGAGAGAGCAGGACAGAGGATCCGAAGTAGGCTCTGTTCTGACAGGCTGACAGCAGGGAGCCCCATGTGGGGCTTGAACTCATGAACCCCAAGATCATGACCTGAGCTGAAGTTGGACGCTCAAACGACTGAGCTACCCAGGCGCCCTAGATGCAAACATTTCTTAAGAAAGTACTATTCCAATCTTTTTTTTTTTTTTTTTTTTTAGCGTTTGTTTATTTTTGAGACAGAAAGAGACAGCGTGAACAGGGGAGGGGCAGAGAGAAAGGGAGACACAGAATCCGAAACAGGCTCCAGGCTCTGAGTGGTCAGCACAGAGCCCAACGCGGGGTTCAAACCCACAGACCGCGAGATCATGACCTGAGCGGGAGTCGGACGCTTAACTGACTGAGCCACCCAGGCGCCCCTCCAATCTTATTTTTAAACGTGCACACACATATATGCATGTTTGCATAGAAAAGATGAAAGAAAATGCTAATTATAGATATTTCTCAGTGACAGTATCACAGTTTTTATATTTTGTCTTTGTAACTTTGGGGATTTTCCTAATAATCATCAATAATTATTTATTACTTTTACAATCATAAAAAAAATCCAATATGGCTTAATAAAATGCAGAATACATAAATAAAGATATAAGTGTAAAATATTTAATGGGAAGATCTTTTTTGCATTAATACCCAGAATTAGTAGTTCAAAGCGTTGTGCAGAAACCTAACATGATGTCAATCTTCCCAATGATCGTCCTTCACTGAGTTTAAAGTAGACTCAGATGGGGTGCCTGGGTGGCTCAGTCGGTTAAGTGTCTGACTTCGACTCAGCTCATAATCTCACAGGTCATGAGTTCAAGCCCTGCGACAGGCTCTCTGCTGACAGCTCAGAGCCTGGAGCCTGCTTTGGATTCTGTGTCTCCCTCTCTCTGCCCATCCCCCTGCTTGTGCTCTGTTTCTGTCTCTCAAAAAAAAATAAACATTAAAAAAAAAAATTAAAGTAGACTCAGATTGGTCAAGCACATTTCTACCCCCTAAACTAGAGTAAAACTTTGATTCAGTTTTGAAGTGTTTGTTGTTTGGCTTTGTTTTGTTTAGTTCTGTGAGCCCAGAACAGTAGAACCTACCGCGTGGCGGTAACAGTCTGGAGGGTTTTCTGTGTGACAACACTCTTTCAGAAGATCCTCGTACACGCCAGTGATTCTTAAAAGCTCTGGTGTAGACAGTTCCGGATGTCTCCTTGAGTATTCATAGAGAAACCTGGGATGTGTAAAATAATTTGAACATTAGAACTTAGAGAAAAAACAAAATACCAAATCCTGCCATCTTTTAAGCTAGTCAGATCTCGTAATACTGAGTCTGCTCTCAGATGCTAACTTCTTCCTCAGGTTTGCTCAGGCAGTGATTTAAGAGGGTATTTTGACTATGGGAGATCTATTTTGCAAAATTCTCTTCTGTAGCATGTTCTCCACTAACTGTTTTCACTTGAGAGAATAGAAGGATTAGAGTTATTCAGAGTTAATTATAAAATGATTTAATCCATAAAACATCAGAAATAGTGTATCATGCCACCAATACTTTAGAAAATACATGTGGGGTAGAATTCTGTTGGAAAATACATTCAGACCTCCAACTTGAGATGGTGGAAATATGGCTTGCTCCCCACTCCAGGGCCACCTCGGTGAGAGACTGGGAAACAGCTTTGCCCATTACTTCATCCTGTCACTTGTCAAATATGGGAGTAAACACCCCTCTAGCGCTAAGTCGTTGGCAATGGTTTCCGTGACCCCAATGAGAGGCTCCGAGGGGATAGGCAGTGTGATTTGGGGAGAAATGGGAAAGCGAGAGGAAAGAGGCTAACACTTATTAAGCCCTTAGTAGGTGCTAGCACTGGCTCAAGCTCTGGGCATAAGAGATAAAGAAACGCTTCCTAGCTGCTGGAAACACTTTTCTCGTTTAACTTCACTAAGTCCTCAAGATAAGTACTATTTTATAACTGAGGAAAAGTCTCAGATGGGGTAAGTACCTTGCTATTAATGGAAGTGCAACATTTGAACCTATGTTTCATAGGATGCCCACTTCATTCTTTTTCCAAACCAAGTTGACTCTCTTTGCAGGAGAGGGGTACCTTCTCTAAGCACCTCACCTGTGCTATTTACAATCTTCGTCATAAAAAAAATCTTATCTGTTCATTCAGAGTAAGTTAAAATGGCTTTCTATGCTTTGTGAGAGCAACACCTCACAAAA
The DNA here is from genome assembly GCF_014898765.1 of Herpailurus yagouaroundi. Lineage (NCBI taxonomy): Eukaryota > Metazoa > Chordata > Mammalia > Carnivora > Felidae > Herpailurus > Herpailurus yagouaroundi. The sequence continues at coordinate 108,786,885 of NW_024412376.1, forward strand.
GTTTCTCAATTCCAGGCAACTCCTTATATCTCTTTCTGTTTCACAGCCTTTGATTTCCTTGATTAATCTTGGTCTTTCTGACATCGTCTCTCCTGCTTCTCCATCCACCTTCTCAACCTTATTTGTGGAATATATTCCCAGACCCTAAAGCAACAGTGTTTAACCTTCAGAGAATCGAGGACTCCTTCCTTTTAATATCTGATGTAAGCCAGGACCCTTCTCCAGGAATAAAAACACACCTAAAAAAACACCCAACCAAAATGCTGCAAACAAAAACTCCTAGAAGCCTACCCTTGAGGCAGATCCATTGAGGTCTTGTGCCAAATATTTACATCCAGAAAGACTACTCCTTACAACTCTGTTTCTGGCTCAGCGTGCTCACTGTTGCTCTGTGATTTCTCCTCAAACACTATGTTGGATGATGATGATGATGATGATGCAAAACTTGCTTCCACTTGGTGAGCACATGTGTCAGGACAAGTGAAACTACCTCTATCATTTTGTTAAGTTTAATTTGAGTTAATACACTCATGAGAAGCAATAGAGCACAGTGCTTATAAGAAAAGGAGTCTGGAGCCAGACGGCTCGCCTTTGAGTCCTGGCTCCACCCCGTAATATCTGTGTGACTTGGGAGCAAGTTACTTCACTTCTGTGCTTCAGTCTCCTTACCTGTAAGATGAGGATGGTAAAAGTGTTCTAACCATAAAGGGTTGTTCTGAAAATTAAATTGGTTAGTAGATGAGAAGCACTTAAAATTTGGTAAGTTTTCCATAATCTGTATCTTCCAGAGCTCTGGGTTCATATATAAAATTGTCTCATGATATTTGAGATAATATGGATGGGCCTGGAAGGTATTATGCTAAAGTAGTGAGACTGCAAAAGACAAATATATATGAGTGGAAAAAAAAATAAAGCAAAACTAAAAACAAGTGAATAAACAAAAACAGCAGAATCAGACCTATAAATACACAGAACAAACTGATGGCTGCTGGGGGGGGGGGGGGGTGATGGGCAAGATAAGTAAAGGGAAGTGGGAGATGCAGAGTTCCAGTTATGGGATAAATAAGTCATGGGAATAAAAGACTCAGCATAGGGGCGCCTGGGTGGTGCAGTCGGTTAAGCGTCCGACTTCAGCCAGGTCACTCGCGGTCCGTGAGTTCGAGCCCCGCGTCAGGCTCTGGGCTGATGGCTCAGAGCCTGGAGCCTGTTTCCGATTCTGTGTCTCCCTCTCTCTCTGACCCTCCCCCGTTCATGCTCTGTCTCTCTCTGTCCCAAAAATAAATAAACGTTGAAAAAAAAAAAAAGACTCAGCATAGGGAATATAGTCACTGGTCTTGTAACAGTGACATATGGGGTCAGATGGTAACTGCACTTGGTGATGAAGCTAGCATAATGTATAAACTTGTCAAATCACTATGCTGTACATTTGAAATTAATGAGAAGTTGTGTGTTAACTATGCTAAAAAAAAATTGTCTTGTGACCTTCCTAATTAATTACTCTACAGATAGCTCAAAGTCAGTGCGGTCAGATCCAAACATATTCTCTTTCCCACAGAACCTTCAACCCATACTTCCCATCTCATTGAATCTGAAAACTACTTACCCAACCACCTAAGCCCCAAACTGGGATTCATTCCAGATGAAGTTTCTAAAAAACAAAAGTGATTTTGTCCTTCCTTATTCTTCAGTGAAAGCCCTTTAGTGGCATCTTGTTACTTAGCATGCCTGTGTGATCTGACCCCGTATACTTCTCGCTACCCTCGACTCTCACCACAAATACCCTACACAAAGCCACAAATGCACCAAGTGATTTTAGACTTTTATCCATGATCTACCCCTTCTGTCTAGATTACCAAATTTTCTTTAAGTATTTCCTCCCTACTGAGCCTTCCCAGGTTTCTTAGGTACAATCGACCACTTCCTCCTCTGTGCCCACATTACATATTACATGGTGCTACTGAAAATAAAAGCATGTCTTGCACTCATTTATTTATAAGTCTGTCTCTTCCCCCATCACATCCCCTATTGATGAAAGCTTACCGAGGATAAAAGTCCTGTCTAACCTACTATAGTCCCTGAATTATATTTCATTACCAATAAACTTAGAATGAATGAATGAATGTCTTTACATGAACTTTATATATGATGTTGTAAAACACAAAGAAGTTAACTTGTTCTAGTGATTCAACAGGACTCAAATCTAGTCCCTTTGGTTCCATGTCCACTAGTTTCCCTTTGACGGCTATGGAAAGGTATAGCATGGCAGTTCAGCCTGGAACTTCTAAGACCAGATCTCCTCAGGTCAAATCCTTACTCTGCCAGCTTTTAGCTATGAATCTTCAATAAGTTATTTCACTGCTCTGTACCTCAGTTTACTTGTCTGAAAAAAACGGGGGTAATCGTGTTGGTTTTACATGACTGCTACGAGAATTAAAATAGATACTCTACATAAAGTAGCCCATTGTCTGGCACGTATCAAGCACTCAATAAATGTTAGCCATCCCTGTAATAACACAGTTGCATCTTTTTAAAATCATGTGAAAATACTGTAATCTGTAGCCAGGATTTTTAAAAATTATGTGATGCCCAATGATTTCAATGGTTCTCATTCCTCCCACCCAAATTAGCTGAAATAGGTCAAATCATAAGTTTCTGTTTGCCTTATAAATTTCAGTATAGACTTATGTTACTCAGCCATGAAGCTCGTTTGATTAGCATCTCGTTCTTCACACACATTTTCGCTTTCAGTAAATTTTGCTTCTCTTAGAGATAAGTCCTTTGGTCTGTCATCTTTATTTGAGGAAATTATGCACTCGCCACGCTCTGGTATTTTCTTTTCACAGCACTCTTTGATTTTGCTGGAGATGGAATCTTGTTTTAAGCAAATATGGCTCATAACTTTGCTCTGTACAAAATAAGAGTGAAAAATTAATTTATTTTACTAATTTCTTCAGGGCCGGATTTTCCTTCACAATGAAACGGTTGCATGCAAAACCAACCATGAGCATGACATCTGGAGTTGTTCCATCAGATAATTTGATAATAATATTTACTTAAATTTTGTATTCATTTAGCGCACATGAAGCTTTCATATGAATGCAAGTTTTACTTCTCAAGATTTTAAATGATAATTATGAAAATAGACTCCGTTATACATTTACATTTTATTGTTAAATATTAATCTTTAAAATACTTTACTCTTATTCGTGTGATATATTGGCATTTTAAATTCTAAATGTTGTTTCTTTCCCATAAGATTTCACCGGTGTTTCAATGAAGGCCACCAAAGACATGCGACTATAATATCTATAATACTAGATGTCTTTCTTCCCTCGTGGCCTGAAACTATATTGCCAACATAAAGTAGAAACTCAATAAATATTTAAAAGGCGAATGAAAAAATGGCAAGTAAATGAACTACTGTAGCAACTACCAGATAAAGACTTCTCAAACATAAGAAGCTTTCCTACTCATTGTTATCATTTTCCTATGGTTATTACTAATTGGAAACTGTTCAAATTATCAAATAGTGTACAAAACAGAAAACCTTACTGTCTCTCCTCTTTATCCCGATTATGACGCCTACATGAAATTGTGAGACTAAGAGAGAAGGTGAAGTTTTCTTATTTACACATTAGTTGGGTAATCGCTTTTTATTTTTTAATTTGAGAGAAAGAGAGTGCATAAGCAGGGAAGAGAGGCAGAGGAAAAGAAAGAGAGACAGACTCTTAAGGAGGTTCCATGCTTTGCACAGAGCCGGGCATGGGGCTCAATCCCAAGACCCTGGGATCATGACCTAAGCCAAAATCAAGAGTTGAGCCACCCAGGCTCTGCCAAGTTGGATAGTTTTTTAAAACTGATCTGGTCCCTGATCCCTTCTCCAGACTCTCCAATGTGAGCCTGCACATTCTTCCTCCTCTCTGTTCCAGCTTCACATGTACTATGCTGAGTTCCATAAAATGCCAGGCCATTCCAGGTCTCTCTGACTTTACTCAAGCTGTTCCTTCTGCCCAGGATCTTCTTCTGGCAAACATTGAGGATGAGGAATGGGATGAAGCTCTGGGTTGAATTGAAATATGGAATGGGGGTTGTTGGTACCATGTCCCCAACAAACCATACAGAACCAGGAAGCCAATCTTTGCAAATATCTACACATCTCACTGAAAGCCATCACAGTTCTGGACAGCACATCTCTTAATGTCTGGAATTCACTTCTGTCTTGAATAAACTGCAGTTTAATTCCTCTTATTTCTCCATGAAGGCATTTTAAAAAGGGATATTAAGGACATAATATGATCTCTTCATTTCAGCTTCATACTTCACAGAAAACTCTTAAATTATACTCTAATTTAGTATATAATATTTAATATTATAAAACCCATACTTCCATAAACAAACAATACAAAACTAAGTAGTGAGTGAGATTGCTTTTAATTGGAGTCTGATTAAGAACAAAATAATTCTTTGGGACATCTGTTGTCCCTGCTTGAAATAAAGTGTATATATCTTTATATTTTAAAATTCAAGTTAATTAATTAACATACAGTTTCACTGTGAGTTTAAAACAGTAAAACTAATTAAAAGTCACTGAGAAAAAGTCTCATTTCAACTAAGAAGGCAGGATTATTTTTAATAAAATTGTGTTACTTTTATGTGCACTTAAACTTTTACTGAACAACTTAAACTAAGTCAATATGTTTACCAGTAAATATATTCTAAAAATCCAGACTTTTAGAAAATCACTTTGAAGAATAGTGTAATAGTTATTTCAAATTAACATATCCGCTTATTTGAAAATACTTCTCCTAAATAGCTGGAGGAAACTCAGAGGAAGCCATTCTTAAAAATACAATGGTATTTCCATTCTCTGAGTTTTACTATTTAATTTCTAATATCTCTAAAAGAAGAGTTGCAATATTTTTTTTGAAAAGTATTTTTTTAATATATATAATTTGTTGTCAAATTGGCTAACATACAGTGTGAAAAATGTGCTCTGGTTTTTTGGGGTAGATTCCCGTGGTTCATCGCTTACATACAACACCCAGGGCTTATCCCAACAAGTGCCCTCCTCAAAGCCCATCATCCATTTTCCTCTCTTCCCCCCCCCACCCCCCGCATCAACTCTTAGTTTGTTTTCTGTATTTAAGAGTAGAAGAGTCACAATATTAAAGAACACTTCAGTCTGCCTTGAGTGAATGTTCACAAATTCTAAATTCCTAAAGTTTATGTCAAGGATGTTTAGCCATATAAATAGAATCTGCTGAGTAATCTAACTACAATCAATCCCATGTATTAAAAAAAAAATTACTTGACCTTATTTGTTGATATATCATTTTCTGTTTTATTTATTTTGTTATTATTTAACAATTTATTAACATTCTGATTTTGTTGTGGTAAAGTAGCCACAACAAACCTAGGACAACTTCAGAATTTAAAAATGGCTGCCCACAATCATTATTTTTACTTGGTTTTAGAAAATATTTACCCTGCCACGGATGCACTGCACAGCATCCCCTTCACAGCATCCATCGTACTTGGAAGAAACATCTTCTAGAAGGGAGGTAAGTTCCTTAAATTCAATCTTGGGAAATTTTTGACTAAGTATAGCAACATTTCTGGGAAAAAAAAATGAGGAACCACGGAAACAACTTGAACATCAAGTAAAATAAGAGAGAATTCTTTGCTGATACAGTATAAATAGCTGCAGTAAGAATTAGTACCCTTGTTTTTTCACGGATATCTTTACCAAATAGCTGTTTATATGTTGTACAGCCTGCATGATCACTTGGAAACTCCTAGGCTGATATTTCGAGTCCCGGACCAGGACTGGAATAAAAAGTTCTGTGAGATATTCCCCCTTCCATATTTTTATAGCAAAACACATTTTGTAAAGACCACCGCTTCCTGTGGCGAGCTCATGGCAGGCATAGCCCGTCACAGAACACTTTCCTGCTGATCTATTTGAGATCTCAGAATTTTTCTAAAGATATGCAACAGCACCATTACTAATTAGTGAGGATGAGCACTTGAGATAAAATTTATCCTTATAAGTCTGCCTCCTAGTCATTAGAGTCAAAGATGGATGGACGCATCACATCTAAAGCACTTGGAGGCTTTAAAACCCTGATTGGGAACTCCCAGACCAATTCAGATTTCCAACTAACCAAAGAATATCTCAGAAGTAACCTTCTTTCTCTCTGGGGTCGTCCCACCTCCCAGGTCTTCTTGCATTCTGACCTAATGTCCTGGTTCTGAGCTATCCATGTGGACTGAGACCCACCTCAACACTCCTGGAGAGGAGTAAAAATCAAAAGCCATCAACAACTTCACAAAAATGGGACACAGAGGAGAAAATATAAGACAAGATACATATTGTAAAACTCACATAGATTCTAGGACTTGCAATCCAAATTTTATAAGTGCCCCACAGACATTTTTTTGAAAAGAAGATGATGCTTTTAAATATTGTATGACAGGTTCTGCCTGAAGGAAAAAGAGAAGATTCTATTGAAGCAAAAGCAAAATCCCACCAATCTCTTATTTCTTAACTACATGTCAATCACATTTTCCAAAATTTGCTCAGAAACAGAAAATCAATGGGATTTTTATCCTGATAAGTTTATATATCAAAAGAAATACGCATTTGTGGCACATTATAAAAGTTAGGCCAGTCTTCCTGACGACTGAATTACACTTGATGGGAAGGTAAGCGGTGCAGTGTGCTGTGAGCTTGTCCACCTCTATTGGGATGATTAAATTTTATAGGTAGTCAAAAGAGGACATGCCCAGGATAGATGATAAAATGACACCTTTACCCTAGATATTCACTCACTAGGGCTTTCTTCCAATTTACATGGAAGACAATGCCAGAAGAAAGACCCCGGAAATAGGCAATTGTCTTTCAAGGTCTCAAGTAGTAAGAAATTTAAATCAGCAGCCAGTGGCCAAAGGGTTGAAAAACCAGTGGAAGTGGCAAGGAAATGACTGATAAATGATAAACAACCCTTTGCTATGATTTACCTTTAAGTGAGGACCTGCAGTTTGGGGTCACCCCTTACCATTGTAATGACATAAATGCAATGCTCACTTTTGTTCGAAAGCAGTTAGCTTTGTCTTGTTCTTCACAACATGTTTTAGTCATCTCCTCAAAACGAGCAGCCACAGTTAGAAGGGTAGGGGCAAAAACAAAGGGGTTCCTTCTGGAAACTTCATATATATAACTATAAAAGAAAAAAGAGAAGGAAAGGAAAAGGGAAAAACACAGAATAAAAATGAAAAAAAAAAGGTAGATGAGGGATCGAAAGATAGGGAAAGACAAGAATATCAAGTTGTAAAACTGAAGGTAAGCCTTCAATGTAAAGCAACATTATCTAGTCTCCAATAAAAGTTTTATCAATTAAGTTTCAAACTTCAAAAATCAGAGTGATGGTTAGTTTTCATCCTGAACACTGAACTAAGGCTGCTGTCCTTCCTTCCTTCCTGCGGCTGCCAGATGGTCAGCGGCTCTTCCTTCCACATTCAAAGGGCAATTACTTGTGTATACTCTGAGATTTGGGGATTTTATTTACTTATGTTCAAATAAACTTATAATTTAAGTTTTGATGAGCACACCAGCTTTCCAGGAAAAAAAAGTCCTCTGCTTCTGCAATTACTGTACTATTGAAAACCCATTGTTGGTAGATATCCACTGATTTAATATTTACCCTCAGTAAAAGCTGCACCTTCCATTTAAGAAAACCAGATTATTCCCTCCAGTAGCAGATTGGCACCACGCACACACTCTGTCCTAGGACTTGCCACACTGAAAAATGTATATCATTACTGAAAGAATCTTGAAAGTAGGTTGCATATCTTGTTCATATTTATACCGTGAACACTGGACACAGAATCTGACACACAACACATGTTGAATGGTTTCATCCCTCAATGAAACAAGCTATGTTCCTTTGGAAGAGGTATTGGACTTTGCCTGAGAATAGTTCTTCAATTAGATAATTCTTCTACTAAAAGTAAACTTACTTGTTCAGAAAAGATTCTCTGTTATTTTTATAAGTCTGGCATTTCTCTTCAGGATCCAAGGTAGGAAGAGGGGGCAGAAATCCTACATCAGCTTTCTTATGATGGAAGAAACAAAGTTTTTTTTCCAAGTCGACCTTACTGCAGCAGTGTGAAAAATTATGCTTTTGTGGAAGTCCCTCCAAAGCACATATATTTTCCAGTAAAACATCATTCTAGACAACAAAAAAGTAAAGGGCATCTTTTATTCATTGTAAAGTTTTTCAGCTTTCTGAGATGACACAATAAATACAGTGACTAATGAGTGTCACCCTTTGCGAAGGAAAAGTCCAATTTTCCCAAAATTACTAGCAAAGCATTCTTACCCACACCTTTGACAGCCATCCCACACTTGGGGAAACTTTCTCTGTCTTATCCTGGGGCCCTTTAATCTCTTACTCCTTCTTTGCTGCCTACATTTCCCTTATATAACAGCTTTTTTTTCCCTTTACTCTTAAGGTGAAAAGGCCGGAGAGTGAATGTATCGGTAAAGTATTAGCAGTAGTTGTTAGTAATAGTCTTCCAGAAATGCAGATGGTGACTCTATTTGGCAGAGGCTAAGAAAAAGGGGGTGTGATGGTAAAGCATACGTTGAAAGAGGCAGCTAAGGAGGGTACCTCCGTACTTCTGTGCACTTTGTCAGACTATTGGTTGCCCCCCTTGCCTACATACATATGGCATGGCTGCAATCTCATAGCCAAGTGTATCATAATGCAGAATTGCATCTCTGCGAGGAAAACACCTTATCCTAAATTCCAAAGTCAGGCAAACTAAAAATATAATGGGGCATAGAGCATCTCTTTTTTTATATTTCAAGCCAAAAATTCTGTTTGAAAAATAGGCTTATTTGTTTAAGAAATACGGACAATTTACTTACAGCTAATTCGGAACACTCTGGGAGTGTCATGTCAGCCAAGCATTTATCTCTATATTCTGTCATGGTTTTTACCAACATCTCCACTTCTTCGAAGGAGGCCTCCTGAATATATTGAGCAAATATGATGATGGTGCTGTAACAGTCCACAGGGTACACAATGATCACCCGAAGGATCTCCACTTCTGTCCAACAAAAACTTGTAGAAACATTAACTTGCTGAATAGTCTCAGGACATTATCAATGTCTGAGGGCCATAAATTTTATAATTTTTGACAATTCAATAGCCTCATCTGAATTTTGTAATACTGTATTTACTTTTTAAATATGGCTTTCTATTGCTTTGAATTACTTTTGAAAAGCATTGACATTTCTGAAATATATCAGATAAGATCATGATAAACACCATCATCATCAAAAATAATTTAGAGAGGGGCACCTGGGTGGTTCAGTCGGTTAAGTGTTTGACTCTTGGTTTCAGCTCAGGTCATGATTTCAAAACTTGAAAGTTCGAGCCCCACATCAGGTTCTGTGCTGACAACTCAGAGCCTCCTTGGGATTCTCTGTCTCCCTCTCTGTCTGTCCCTCCTCACCCTCCCACCCTCTGTCTCTCTCAAAAATAAATAAATAAAATTTAAAAAAATAGTTTAGAGAAACTCACATATATCCAACATTCTCCTCTATAAATTTCTGAGTAATACTGACATCATCTGAAAAGCAACAATATTTAGGTTATTATGTATCCTGGTATTTAAACATTTTCCCACCAAAAAACTGCATGATATCTAAATTTATAAAGTATAAAAGGGAAAACTCATTGTAGAAAATAATTTGGCATACTTCACAAGAAGGAGAAAAGTCATATGAACCAAATATGAGATCTTTATCACAGCTTACTACGTACTCCAGACATATCCATTAAGTTGAATTGACTTGACATAATTTCAAATCTGGGTCCAGACTTCGGATTTGCCATTGACGGCTCCTCAGCCACAAATGCCAAATCCAAGCACCATGTCCATGCTAAGTGTCTATCATGTATGACTAGAAGAGTCATATGAAGGTTAAATGATATGTGATGTAATGCTTCCACAGGGCCTAACAAAAGATATCATAGTGTGCTAGTAGTTAATATAGTTTATAATGCTAGCAAGACACAGATATTTAGATCATCTCTGAACCAATCTAAAATCATCGATTCCCTCCCAAGGAACACACTTATATTTGTCCACATAGCCTATTTTTATAGAGGCCTTACTTTTGCAAGGTATTGTGCTGGACACTATGAGGCAATCAGTAATAATTAAGACATCTCCCCTGGACCTCAGGTTTCTAAGTACTCACTGTGCACGTGACTTACGAACATGACTATAATCCAGTTTAGAATGTACATGATATTCTAAAGTAATGTGGGTAAGTATATGACAAGAATGCTTTATGATCCCTGGGTGAGAAACCAGGAAAGGATTATAGGAAGAGTGGCATATGAGTTGAGTCTGAAAAAATGCACCAGAAATGCACCAGAAAAGGATTATAGGAAGAGTGGCATGTGAGTTGAGTCTGAAAAAATGCACATAGCAGTGAAATGAGGACGCTCTTCTCTCTGTGTGGAGAAAATGATGAGTAAAATTACAAAGATAAGAGATTTTGAGATATATGTGGGGAAAGTAAATTAATTTACTTTCATGAAAGAGTGGGTCATCAAGAACAAAAACTACGATAGAAAGGACTTGGATCCATATTTTGGAGGTCTTGCATATAAAGCCTAGGAGTTTGGGCTTCAATTAGAAGCTATGAAGATCCGTTAAAAATGTTTATATAGAATAGTAATGTGATTATTCTTTTTTTAAATTGAGGTATAATTAACATACAGTGCTGTATTCGTTTCAGTTGTACAGCATACTGATTAGACAATTCTATATACTACTCAACGTTTACCACAATAAATGTAGTCACCATCTGTCACCCATAAAACATTATTGCAATATTAGTGACTGTATTCCTTATGTTGTGCTTGTCATCTCCATGACGTATTTATTTACTTTATAACTGGAAGTTTGCACTTCTTAATCCCATTTATTTATTTCACCCACCTTCCCTTTGACAACCACCAGTTTGTTTTCTGTATTTAGGGTCTGGGTTTTCTGCTTGTTTGTTTGTTTTCTATTTTAGATTCTACATATAAGTGAAATCATATGGTATTTGTCTTTCTCAGTCTGACTAATTTCACAAAGCATAATACCCTCTAGGTCCATCCATGCTGTCACAAACGGCGAGATCTTATTAATTTTTTTTATGGCTGAGTAACATTCTGTTGTATGTATTTATACCACATCTTCTTTATACATTCATTTATTGATGGACACTTGGATTGCTTTTATATGTTGGCTATTGCAAATAATGCTGCAATAAACATAGGGGTACATATCCTTCAAATAAGTGTTGTCATTTTCATTGGGTAAATACCCAGTAGAGGCATTACTGGTTCATGGCACTTCTAGTTTTAATTTTTTGAGGAACCCCCATACTGTTTTCCACAGTGGCTGCACCATTTTATATTCCCACCAACAGTGCACAAGTGTTCATTTTTCTCCACATCCTCACCAACACTTGTTATTTTTTGTCTAATTTATATGCAACCACCAAAGACCCACAGAGACACAAACCATCAATAAGATAAACAGCAACTTACTGAACGGGAGAAAATATTTGCAAATATTATATTCAGTAAGGAGTTACTATCCAAAATATATAAAGAACTTAAACAACTCAATACCAAAAAGCAAACAAACAAACAAACAAAACTCAATCCAAGTAAAAAAAAAAGGGGAAGAGGATCTGAATAGACATTTTTGGAAAGAAGACATAGAAGTGGCCAACAGACATACAAAAAGAAGTTCAACATCACTAATCATCAGGGAAATGCAAATCAAAACCACAATGAAGTATCGCTTAATATGATCATTTCTATATGTTAAGACATACCAGCCATGTAGTAGTATATATAATGTTCAGGGAATTAGAAATAGACACGGTACCTGACAAATAGAAAGTGACAAGAACTATTTGTAAATTAGATGGATGGAAGAATGAATGGATACAACACACAAAAAGCAAGACCCACGAGCCCATTAAAAACTTTTTTAATTGTTCTGTTGAGAAATTACCAAGACATGAATTTTGTTAAGAGTAATAGAAATGCAAAAGAGAACGTCGATGCAAAAGATATTGAAGAAGATATTGAAGAGACAGAAATCAACAGGATTTTTGAAGAAGTCTTTAAAAAGAGCAAAGGAGACAAACTCAGGAATGACCATTCTTCAATCCTGTGACTGGTCTCGTCCCCCCCTACAGTATGTAGGGGGGATGAAAGTAAGACACAATCCACATTTTTCAGGGCCAATGCAATGCTTCTGGCACCCTTGTGCAAGTTACAAAAAAGTCCTTTCTCCTTGCCCCAGGGATTTAAAAAGACACATTTTCTCAAGAAATGAAGTTCAAAATGTTTCCCCTTTGGGGAGAAAAAGTATGTCACCCTTCCCTGCAAACTGACACTGTGTTGGCCAGGTTTATGGGTATGTACAGACTTGAGGATATTTATAAACTGTACAGTTAGTTGGAAGAAGCTGTGTTCTGCATGCCCTAAAGGTGTTTATCACCTAGTTGGGAGATATGTTGGACACCCAAAGATTATTGAAAAATCCCAATTCATACTTGATGTTCCACTCTTACCATACATGATATACGTTTTCAAGCAATACTAATATTTTCAAATCCAAATTACATATTTCAGCAACACTTTCTATACTGCCATAAAGCTGGTGTCCATTTCCCGAGTGTGATAACTACCATCTCTGTCTAAAAATTGGGTAATATGGCCACAAAAATACAAAATCTGGGAAAGTTAGTTCAGGATATCTGACCAGTACATATAAACTCATGGCGGGGGGCGGCGGGCCGGAAGGGTGAAAAATTAATTAAATGGAAATGAAACAAGGTAAGAAAATAAGAAATTATCCCAACTAGTTATTCCTTAGCTAAGATACAAGTAAATTTCTTACCTACATCTTGAGGCTTTGTGGACAGGGTTAGGGATTCAGTCAAAAAGAACAAGAAAATAACAAAACCTGTAAGTTTTAACTGTTTCATTTTCTTTTTTTTTTTTTTTTAGAAATCACATTCACAAAAGAAAGTAATGTAACTGAGGAAGATCAAGTTTTTATATTATTCTTTGACACTATTGGTAAAAAAGTAACCTGTTTAACCTATTTCTCATATACCTCACGTTTGATTTTTATTTGATCACACTGCAGATTTTTTTGCTAATTATTAACTAGGAAAAATTATCTCTGTGTTTTACTGGAAAAATCTATTGAGTTAGAAAAAAAAGTCCACAGGTTAAGTATGCACAATACCTAATCAAATAGACAACCAAAGGAAAAAAAAAAAAAAAGTCTTGAAACATTGCAAATGCTAAAGGAAAAAGGACTAGAATAAATAATTTACTAAAGAAAAAGCACAACTAGAAAGATGCTAAGTTTCACTGGAAATCAGAGGAAGTTAAATTTTTTAAAGTATATTTTTATACTCCTGACATAATTAGAAAAAAACAATTAAGATGTCTAATTCAGGTAAACATATAGTAAAAAAAAAGTTTCATATAATCAAGGCTTTTGGAAAATGAGTGTATAATAAGGATCAATAGTCTTAAAAATATTCATACTATTTGAGCCAATCACCCAAATTCTGGGAATCTATACTGAAAGCATGGCCCTTAAATATGGAAATATTTGTAAGTATATGATAAACAGGAAATCTATTTTTTTTATGTCCACTAAAAGGGCCAGCAACCAAGTAGCAAAGGCATTTAGTGCCCACATTTGGGGGTTCTAAACACTCTTTTCTACTACAAGGATCCTGGGCTTCTTAGAGAAATGAATAGTTTCAGGGCTGGGACATGAAAAGCATAAGATGAGCTGAGAACATGGTGCCAGCAACTGAGGAAGTGCTCAAAAATAGACGGGATCAAGTGCAAAAAAGGTAGAAGACAATGAGACAATTTGACAACATAAATGATGACAGCAATGCATTATCACCCATCACATTCTTTAATAAGAATTTATGGATCTCTACCAATACAAAATTAAAACAAAAGTAAGGAAAGGAAAAGCTCTTCTCTACAAAAGAATGCCAACTAATAAATGTAGTTGGCAGCAAAGCATCACTGTTTGTAACACCATAGTAACACTAAATGGTGAGCTAATCACTCTGCAGGTTACCCTTGGCCTTTATAACTAATGAATATAAGGAATATATAATAACGGGAAATATTTACTACAAAATACTTGGAGAAAGAGTAGAATCTAAAATTGTTTATGTTATGTGTAGAAAGTGCTAACGTGAACAGACCTATTAAACCAAAAGAAAGGGAGAGAGAGAAAGAGAAAAAAAGACTGGGAGGAAGAGAGGAGAGAGAGACAGAAAGAGACGGAGAGACAGAGGGAGAAAGAGAGAAGGAGGAGTGTGTTATGGACAATCAAGAGAGATAAACATACATCAGATTCAAATAGCTATCCATACACTAGGAGAATTCCAAATAGGGCAGACATCCAAATGCAAAAAGGAAAAACAAACATAAAAGTACTCGAAGAAACACAAGTAAAGTGGGAACATTTTTTCTAACTACAGTACAAAATCCAGAAACAGTTATAAAATCAACTACATAAAGAGATGTTAAAGACTTCTCATGGAAAAATACTCTAGGCAAAGTCAAAAACACAGAGGAAAACCTGATAAAAGATAGCTGCAATCTATATCATACAAAGAGCTCTGGAAATTTGAGGAGGAAAAAAAAGACCAAAATCTAATAAAAACATAATAAAGTGATCTAAGCAAAGAGTACACAAGGAGAAAAAAAAACTAATGGGTTCTAAACATAAAAAAAGAGGTTCTCCTAATAAGAGAAATGCACATCTAAAGACCACAGCAGCATTTCTCACCTATATGATTGGCAAAAATCTGTAAGTCTGACAGCTCACTGTGAGGGTAAAACTGTGGGGGAAATAGTTCTTGTCATCCATGGCTGGTGGGAACGCAGATTGGTGGCACAATATTTATGGAAGAGAATTTGGCAATATCTAAAAACATACGCATTTGTCCCCTGAGCCAACAAATTTTCTAATAGGTACTTACCCTAAAAATACACGGCCAATATTTCTAAGTGACTGAAGCACTGGGCTATTCATTGTGGCACTATTTGTAATAGCAAAAGATTGGAAAGGATTCAAATGGCCACCAATAGAAGGTCGGTTAATAAACTATAGCATATCCACACAAAGACATTCTATGAAATTATTTAAAAACATTGAGGAAAAAATATGCGTAATATGGAGTGATTGCCAAGACTATGTTTTCAAGTGAAAAAGGCAAGGTAGAGAACAGTATATGGAATGGGTAACCTCTTATGGAATAAAGATAGAGTGGTATAATAGGAATATATTTATATACATATTTGCTGAGATATTAAAAATAAAGAACAGAATGATTAAACTGAGAAGTAAGAAAAGCTATTATTTATAGGAGAAAGGGAAAAGGGGAGACTAGAGTAGAAAGAATAATGTCTAGTCAGTTTGGACTATTATAACAAAATACCATAAACTGGGTGGGTCATAAACAACAGCATTTTATTTCTCACAGTTCAGGAGGCTGGGGTCTATGACAAGGTACCAGTGGGGTCGGGTTCTGGTGAAAGCAGTCACTTGTGGGCCACAGACTTCTGTTTTCTGCTGGTATGAGATCTCATATGGCAGAAAGAAGGTATCAGGGTGATGCTGGCTTCATGGGCTAAACTGGAAAATAATCTCTTTCTCTAATTTTCCGGAGCAGTTTGTGTAAAATAAGTATTATTTCTTCCTTAAATGTTTAGTAGACTTCAATGAACATCAGCCTGAAGTTTTCTTTGTGGGAATGACCTTAACTATATTTCCATTGCTTTCATAGATAAACAATAATCAGATTATCTATTCTTTCAAGGTATTTTCCCATTTCCTTTAAGTTATTTAATTTATTGGCAAAATATTTTTCAAACTAGCCCCTTAGCATTTCAGTAGCTAAGGTGATGTCTCTCTCCTCTCTCATTCCTGATACTGGTAATTTGTCTTTTCTCTTTTTTTTCCCTGATAAGTCAGGTGGGAAGTTTATCAATATTATTGGTCTCCTCAAAGAACCAACATGAGGTTTCATTTATTTTTATCTATTGTTTTTTTTTTTCTGTTTTCTATTTTGTTGATTTCTGCTTTGATCTCTATTATTTCCTTTCTTCAACCTACTTTGTTTTAATTTGCTCTTTTTTTTTTTTTTTAAGTTTCTGAAGGTGGAAGCTGGGTTCACTGTTTGAGATCTTCCTTTTTTCTAATATATGTTACCTGAAGATAACAGAGTGCTACAAATTATAAAACAGAGTACCTTTCATGCTATAAATTTCCTTTAAGCACTGTTTTACTGGCATCCCACAAATTCTGATATGCTGTGTATTTTCACTCAGTTCAAAATATTTTTTTAATTATTATTTTCAGAGAGTGAGAAAGAGTCACTAGCAGGGAGAGGAGCAGAAGAGAGAGAGAAAGAGAAAGCGAGAATCTTAAGCAGGCTCCACACTCAGCACAGAGCCTAAAATAGGACTCAGTTCCACAACTCTGGGATCATGACCTGAGCCAAAATCAAGAGTTGGACATTCAACCAACTGAGCCACCAAGATGGCCCCTCAAAATATTTTTAAATTCCCTTTTAGTTCCTTCTTTTATTCATGAGTTCTTTAGAAGTATATTATTTAGCTCATGAGCATTTTGGTATTTCCAGAGATCTTATTATTATCCATTACCAATATAATTCCATACTATCAAGCAATTTTCTGGAATCTCCCTTATCTCTAATTCAGACTGGCCTATGCTCACCTGCTTTCAACAGTTTGTCATCCCAACAGGAATTTAGGCCTATCTTGATATTCTGCTATGGACAACAGGCAGTCTGGGTTACTGCTTCTGATCTATGGCGATGAGGCAAGCGAGACTTCTTTGCAATTTAGTGTACAGACAAAAGCACGAGTTAAAATCTATCCTCCCTGAACCTTCTTACACTCTTGGTGGGAATGCAAACTGGTGCAGCAACCCTGGAAAACAGTATAGAGATTCCTCAAAAAGTTAAAAATAGAACTACCCTATGATCCAGCAATTGCACTACCAGGTATTTACCCGAAGGATACAAAAATACTAATTCAAAAAAACACATGCACCCTGAAGTTTATAGCAGCATTATCAACAATAACCAAAATATGGGAAGAGCCCAAATGTCCTTGTCTGATGAATGGATAAAGAAGATGTATATATTTTTATACATATAAATATTTATATGTACCTATTATGTATTATAAATACATATTTATACATATAAATATCCAATATATATATTACTCATCATAAAAAAGAATGAAATCCTTCCATTTGCAATAACATAGATGGAACTAAAGAGTATTCTGCTAAGCAAAATAAGTCCATCAGAGAAAGATTAATACCTTATGATTTCACTCATAAGTGGAATTTACGAAACAAAACAAATGAACAAAGGGGAAAGAAAGAGAGGCAAACCAAGAAACAGATTCTTAACTATAAAGAACAAACTGATGGCTACCAGAGGGGAGGTGGATGGGGGATGAGTTAAATAGGTGATGGGAATTAAGGAGTGCACTTGCTGTGATGAGTACCAGGTGTTGTATGTAAGTGTTGAATCACTGAATTCTACACCTGAAACTAATATTACACTGTATGTGAACTAACTGGAATTTAAATAAAAATATGAAGAATAAATAAATAAATACAATCTATCCCTCCCAATACCTATAAACTCTCATGAAAGATAGCTACCTTGGACTACCACTCACACCATATCTTTTTTCTTCTTTTCTTTTCTTTTTTTTGTTTTTGTTGTTGTTCTTGTTGTTTGTTTGTTTGTTTTTGTTTGTTTTGAGAGAGAGAGGGAAAGAAAGTGTGCCCATGAGGGAGGGAGAGAATCCTAACCAGGCTCCATGCCCAGCATGGAGCCCAACACAAGGCTCAATCCCACGACCATGAGATCATGACCTGAGCCAAAATCAAGAGTCAGATGCTCAACTGACTGAACCACCCAGGTGCTCCCCCACACACCAGATCTTAAGAGTCTTTAACTTCCTCAGAGGTTTCTCATATTTTTATGTAAATTTTTATGTAAAGATCTATGTTTCTCCCTCTTTCTGATGTGACTTGGAGAAGATGAAGCTAGCAACCTCTCTTGTTCACCACCTTATAATAAAAATATAGCCTGTGACATGTGAGATTCACCCACATATCCAAGGAATATTTATAGAATGCTTATTATTTTCTAGGCACCGTTCTGTATACTGAGGATAACAGAAGTGAACAAAACAGACAAAAATCCCTCTCCTCAGGGGCTTACAAGAGGGGGATAGACAGAAAATAAACAAGTAAAATCTAGTGTATATCAGATGGTGATAAGTGGTGTGGAACATGGGTAAAGGGATACAATTTAAAATAGGTAAGTCTGAGTGTGGTTTTGATTTGTATTTCCCTGATGAGGAGTGATGTTGAGCATCTTTTCATGTGCCTGTTGGCCATCCGGATGTCTTCTTTAGAGAAGTGTCTATTCGTGTTTTCTGCCCATTTCTTCACTGGATTATTTGTTTTTCGGGTGTGGAGTTTGGGGAGTTCTTTGTAGATTTTGGATACTAGCTCTTTGTCCGATATGCCATTTGCAAATATCTTTTCCCATTCTGTTGGTTGCCTTTTAGTTTTGTTGATTGTTTCCTTTGCTGTGCAGAAGCTTTTTATCTTCATGAGGTCCCAATAGTTCATTTTTGCTTTTAATTCCCTTGCCTTTGGGGATGTGTCAAGTAAGAAATTGCTGCGGCTAAGGTCAGAGAGGTTTTTTCCTGCTTTCTTCTCTAGGGTTTTGATGGTTTCCTGTCTCACATTCAGGTCCTTTATCCATTTTGAGTTTATTTTTGTGAATGGTGTGAGAAAGTGGTCTAGTTTCAACCTTCTGCATGTTGCTGTCCAGTTCTCCCAGCACCATTTGTTAAAGAGTCTGTCTTTTTTCCATTGGATGTTCCATCCTGCTTTGTCAAAGATTAGTTGGCCATACTTTTGTGGGTCTAATTCTGGGGTTTCTATTCTATTCCATTGGTCTATGTGTCTGTTTTTGTGCCAATACCGTGCTGTCTTGATGATGACAGCTTTTTAGTAGAGGCTAAAGTCTGGGATTGTGATGCCTCCTGCTTTGGTCTTCTTCTTCAAAATTACTTTGGCTATTCGGGGTCAAAACCATACTCAGACACCACCTCACGCCAGTCAGAGTAGCTAAAATGAACAAATCAGGAGACTATAGATGCTGGCGAGGATGTGGAGAAACGGGAACCCTCTTGCACTGTTGGTGGGAGTGCAAACTGGTGCAGCCGCTCTGAAACAGTGTGGAGGTTCCTCAAAAAATTTAAAATAGATCTACCCTATGACCCAGCAATAGTACTGCTAGGAATTTACCCAAGGGATACAGGACTGCTGATGCATAGGGGCACTTGTACCCCAATGTTTATAGAAGCACTTTCAACAAAAGCCAAATTATAGAAAGAGCCTAAATGTCCATCAACTGATGAATGGAAAAAGAAATTGTGGTTTATATACACAATGGAATACTACGTGGCAATGAGAAAGAATGAAATATGGCCCTTTGTAGCAACATGGATGGAACTGGAGAGCGTCATGCTAAGTGAAATAACTCATACAGAGAAAGACAGATACTATATGTTTTCACTCCTATGTGGATCCTGAGAAACTTAACAGAAAACCATGGGGGAGGGGAAAGAAAAAAAAAAGGTTAGAGAGGGAGGGAGCCAAAACACAAGAGACTCTTAAAAACTGAGAACAAATTGAGGGTTGATGGGGGGGTGGGAGGGAGGGGAGGGTGAGTGATAGGTATTGAGGAGGGTACCTGTTGGGATGAGCACTGGGTGTTGTATGGAAACCAATTTGGCAATAAATTTCATATTAAAAAAAGAAATAAATAAAAATAAAATAGGTCAGTCAAGGAAGACACCATCAAGCAGATGATAATGAATAGAAGCATAAGGGGGTGATTGAGTGAGCCCCACATATCTGAGGGCAGTTTTCCAAGCAAGAAGAATCACAAGGGCAAAACTCTGGGCAAGAAATTAATTGGTAATTTGAAGAATAGCAAAGAGGCCATTGTGCCTATGGAAAAAAATCCAATGGAAAAGAGGCAAGAGAAGAGGACAGAAAGGTATCATCATGTAGGGTCATTGCACAGACTGATTTTTACTCTGAGCAAGATGGGAAGCCATTAGAGGTTTTAAGTGGAAAAGTGGTGTAATGTACTTAGATGTAAAGGATGATTTCAATTACTAGGTTGAAACCAGAGCTGGGGATGGGGCAAGGGTACTTGAAGGAGACCAATTAGGAAGATAATGCAATAATCCATGTGTGGTATTATTGCGACCTGTACTAAGGGTATGGAGAAAGAGTCGTCTTCTGGGTATCCTCTGAAATAGAACCAACAGGCTTTGCTCATTGGTTGAATGTAGGGGTGATATGGAAGAGAGAAGCCATAGATGGCTCTAAGTCTTCTGGTTTGAGCAACAAGAAGGATGGACAAGACAGAGGGAGACACAAGTTGGGGCAGCACAGAGTTCAGTTTGGAAGTGCTATGTTTGAATTGTGTCTGCATTATCAACGTGAATATGTCAGAGAGAAACTGACATGGGAGCCTGGAGCTTAAGGGAGAAATCCAGGGTGGGGATATAAATATGTGTTGTCAACTCCTAAATGGTATCAGTGAGCTAAGTCCAGATGAGATCCCCTGGAGAGCGAATTTAGATTCAGGTAAAGCTGCTCTGAGACACTCCAACATTTAGAGGTTAAAGAGTTGCGGAAAATGCAGTGAAGACCAAGGAGATACAGCCAGTAACGTTGGAGGAAAATGTAAATGCCAAATGGGAAAATGTTTCAATGAGAAAGGAGTGATCGATTGTGTCAACTGTGCTGAGAGAATCCAGGTAAGCTAAGGACTGAGAATTGACCACTGGATTTCAGTATGGAAGTCATCCATAAACTGGACTAGAGAAGCTTCCACTTTAATGTTTGCCTAACTTGTTTTTTCAAAGTAGAAATGCTCTAACATTTCCAATGTACTATTATATTTGTGATACTCTGTCCTTGTGTTTCCGATCATTTTTGTTCTTTATATATATCAGGGAAATGTCATTTGACTCATAGATTTTACTAATAGTTTCATCTTCATTAAACTTTCCTCTTAATAATAAAAAATGTTTTTTACCATTTAATGCTTTTATACTGAATTCTATTTTATCTTATTGTGATCTCTGTGTTACCTTTTAGAATTACACCAAAATCAGACAAGGTCCCCAGATGTTACAACAGAATTGAAGAAAAAAATGTAAAGTGCAAAACAACTGAGTTAGACCTGAAAGCTCATTTTATTGCTCTGGAGCAATTGTTTTGCCCTGGAGCAGAGGGCAAAGCATGAATGTAATTTTTAGATTTCTATTCAAAGCTAATATGATAAACAGGCCCCCTACTGGTGGGCTGATCTTTTTGCATCACTTGCTGATCTTGCCCCTCTGCTTTCCCCTGAGCACACTCCCATACTCCTTATCTCATGAGTTATCCTCCTAAAAACTAACCATGATGACTCTTCTCTGCTCAGATCTCACTTTGGTATTCTGTTATAAGATATTGTCCACACCCTTTGGAATAAAACTCATGAGAACCTGCTCAATTCTTCATAGTTTTTATATCTGGCTTCATCTTCTGTATCTATACCCTCCCTACTCACCCTGTACACCCCCAAGCCATTCATCATGTTTTGTCATAGGCTATGTTTTCCTCTTTAATGAATTGGATTTCTTTACTTGAACTAATGAATGTCCACTCATCTTCTCAGGCTCTTTTTTTTTTTTTAATTTTTTTTTCAACGTTTTTTTATTTATTTTTGGGACAGAGAGAGACAGAGCATGAACGGGGGAGGGGCAGAGAGAGAGGGAGACACAGAATCGGAAACAGGCTCCAGGCTCTGAGCCATCAGCCCAGAGCCCGACGCGGGGCTCGAACTCACGGACCGCGAGATCGTGACCTGGCTGAAGTCGGACGCCTAACCGACTGCGCCACCCAGGCGCCCCTCAGGCTCTTCTTTAATGTCTGCCTCTTTCAGGGTGAACCTTTCCCCCAGTCAGAATAGGCTTCATCTACCCATTGACTCACTCCATAATTTGTTGCCACCTCTATAGTGTCCATAATCTTGTTGCATTGCTATTAGTTGTGTCCTTCTCTACTGGAGGACAGTGACTGCACCCAGAACGGGACCTGGTACCTAGTGAGTGCTCAATAAATACTTGTGAAATAAGGAAAAATCAACTGTTAAAAATATTAATTATATTCAATCAAAATAACTACAATAAACACTTGCATTTTTAAATGTCTATGAATAGAGAACTGAACAGCATTGGGAGAAAAAAGTAGATGTTAAATTTTGAGTAGCATCATCCTGGATGGGTCCCCTAAAAACATAAGAATTTCTTTTTTCATTTCCAGTGTATCTGTTAGAATACTTAAGTGTTCATTTAATGAACAATAGTTCCTGGCAGCAACACAGGGCTTAACTTGAACACTTTTTAGGGCACCAAGTAATCTAGCCTTCATTTTTTTTAATGTTCATTTATTTATTTATTTTGAGAGAGAGAGAAAGAGAGAGAGAGAGAGAGGGAGGGAGGGAGGGAGTGTGGGCAGAGAGAGAGGGAGGATGGGGAGTGCTAACAACCTAGAGCACAAACCCACGAACCCATGAGATCATGACCTGAGCCAAGATCAAGAGTCGGATGCTTAACTGACTGAGCCACCCAGGCACCCCATAGCCTTCAGTGTTGTAAATCCACCCTTGAGTTGTTTCAATCTCCTACAACAACCAAGACTCACCGCTTTTTTATCAGAATCTGCTTCAGACAGTGGTATACATAATTGTTTTTTAAAATCATTTATAAACTTTCATAAATAAGCAGGCTAGGAAAAAGGAAACATTTGAAGATATTTTATTTATA
This sequence comes from Herpailurus yagouaroundi, assembly GCF_014898765.1. Classification (NCBI taxonomy): domain Eukaryota; kingdom Metazoa; phylum Chordata; class Mammalia; order Carnivora; family Felidae; genus Herpailurus; species Herpailurus yagouaroundi. The sequence goes on from NW_024412376.1 coordinate 108,809,987, forward strand.
TGACAGAGAAATCTCATAATAAAGTCGTTATTTCATTAATTCACAAAAAGCACTATCTCAGTTAGAATTAAAGGAAAAGATGCACACCAAACCATGAAGACTTATTTTGTCTTCTTCTTCCCCCTGTAATACAAACAAAAATATGTTAAGTACTAATTAAGTGAATGGTGCAGCAGGTAACTGGTTCTATTATTTTGCATCAGGGAAGAACTAAATAGATGGGAAGATCTTCTGATGGCATTCTCTGAAACCTTAGAAAAAACCTAAGAGAATTTTGAGTTTGTTGAGTCACTGATTAAACATTGTGGACACAATTTTGTTCCAGCATTTCTAAAATAAACTCTGTATTAAATTGCATTTATTTTTTTAAAAAAAAGCATTTTAATGGTAGGTCTCAGGATGTATTTTGCTATGGATCAATATTTTGGGAGAATGACCATTAGATTTATCCTTGTCTGAATTTTCTGTTACCTGCAGTAATTTAAACTCCCAAGGCAGCACGGGTTTTTGAAATCAGTTTTGGACCCTGAAAATTAAAAGCAAATAAGAATCATCAGATGAAGAGATGGATGGCTCTGCCATTATTGCCATTAACTCTCCACCATCTAGGGGTGAACTCACATGGGGCTCAAACTCATGAACCGTGAGATCATAACCTGAGCCAAGATTGACTTGCACGCTTACTTGTTTTCAAATTTCAAGTACACCTCTGATGCTAGCAAGCTGGGACCATGGAAGCCAGAGAACACAAAAATCCACTTGTACCAATAGTAGACATAGCTTGTTCTCCTACACCAATCTCCAAATTGTTACCAAGCCCCACCACACCCCTCACCTTCCTCCACAAATCAGTCATAGAAATTGGAAGGTCTGCAGAGAAAGTATAGCTGCTACGTGTTAATGTTCTCTACATCTAAATGAATGTCTTCCCATATCAAGCGACATTTATCTTTTTGTATCATGTTCATCAGAAAAGGTTTACATCAAAACTATTTTATCAGTTTTGTTTTATCTGATTTGGTTATCTGTGTTCCACCCTCTCTACTAAAAGCACAGACACATATTGATAAGTGTACACCTGGCAAAAAGGCTGAATTATAAAATATCTTTCAAAATTATAATGATGCTATATTCAAATATATTTAGTAACCTAAACTAAAGGCCTATAAAATGTAGGCAATTACAAACCCATTTAAAATTATTAAATAATAAGTTTAAGATAATTCCTAATTACTAGTCTGTTGATATACAAAGGCATGATCCTAAATGAGTTCAAAAATATTTTTTAGAAATATTCCCCCGGGGTGCCTGGGTGGCGCAGTCGGTTAAGCGTCCGACTTCAGCCAGGTCACGATCTCGTGGTCCGGGAGTTCGAGCCCTGCGTCAGGCTCTGGGCTGATGGCTCGGAGCCTGGAGCCTGTTTCCGATTCTGTGTCTCCCTCTCTCTCTGCCCCTCCCCCGTTCATGCTCTGTCTCTCTCTGTCCCAAATAAATAAATAAACGTTGGAAAAAAAAATTGTTTTTTAACAAAAAAAAAAGAAATATTCCCCCATGAGGGTTGATGGCGGGTGGGAGGGAGGGGAGGGTGGGGGATGGGTATTGAGGAGGGCACCTTTTGGGATGAGCACTGGGTGTCGTATGGAAACCAATTTAACAATAAATTTCATATATTAAAAAAAAAAGAAATTTCCCCCTATATCTTGTTTGCACAATTAACTTGCTGTTAAGTCCTTTTACTCCATTTAGCTGAAGCGATCAGTTCTAGGCCAGAAACTGTCTAAATTATCATCAATTAATTATATATTCAGTTTATAGTTCCCTCTATCAGGAAATAAGTTGAATTTACTAATTTTCTTAACATATTCTAAAATTATGCTTCATTCTAATACTAGTGAGAAAACTGATTATTTCTTAAATGTCATAAATTCCTTCAACCTATTTCTAAATACATTTAAATCTCTCTGGCATTATTTTAAAGTTTTAGATGAGTGGAATATTCTTTCTGTTTTTCATTACAGAAAACTCCATCCCAAGTATTTTGAGTGTGAAAATGAGCTTCACATACCTCTTCTGCAAAGCAGGCTTCCTGCTCTTGGCCTTGGCAGCACTTTTCCAGTAGACCAGAGAAATCTGCAATGACAGCCTCAAGTTGTTCTTCTGTTATTTGAGGCTTTTGCTTCACAAGGTTAATGAGAAATCTATAATTTAAACAAAATAAAAGAGAAATCTGTTATGCAAAGGTATTTTTCTAAAGACTTCCTAGCAGAGTCTTGAGAGTCCTAGCAACCCTCCCCCTAAATCCTCACTCCATCAACCCATCACCAGATTTACAACATGCACTCTGTCTAACGCCTTCATCAGAAATACTGAGGCTAGAAATGGGTAGATATCCCACTAGTCTGGATTTGTGCAGATGATTGATGAAACATGATTTTATAGTGCCACCATACTGATATGTAGTAAGATACAGTCTTTTTCTTACTTGCCTGGAATATGCTTCCAGTTCTGCAGTCTAACGTATATCCTATCAATACTCAAAGACCCAGAGTTCCAAGCTCCTGCCATTCATAATTACCACACCCATACCTGAGCATCGGTCCCACCAATCACCTGCACTACTCATTTAGCAGCACTTTCATGTTGGAACCAATGTTGACCGGGGACTAGGGAAGACTTGCCAGAGGAGGCAGCATTCTTACTGTACTTTGAAGCATGACACAGATTGTGACAGCAAAAAAGGGAAGGACAGGTTTCCCAAAATTCAGGAAGACAATTTACAAAGCAAGTGAGTAGGAGCACCTGGGTGGCTCGGTTGATTAAGCAACCCACTCTTCATTCTGGCTCAGGTCATGATCTCATGGTTCGTTGGTGAGATCGAGCCCTGCGTCAGGCTGTGTGCTGTAAGGATTCTCTCTCCCTCTCTCTCTGCCCCTCCCCTGCTTTCTCTCTCTCTTTCTCTCAAAATAAATAAATAAATACACAAAAAAACAAATATTAAAACAAAGCAAGTGAGTACTAAAATGCATGGGAATTTGGAGAACATAAGTTCCACTGGCGTGTGTTAACATCACTATTACAGAATGCCTCCCACAATGAATTGAAATGTGCATTCCATCTCATAACACCCATACTTCATGGTTGACTCAAATATTATGGTTACTCTCTTCAAGAAGTAAACAGTGCGAAAAAAAGTTTCAATAGTGTTTTCCCAGTGTTTTGGAATGGAGGTACCCAAACTTACTGCAAGGACATATCCTAATTCCCCAAAGTAGATTGCCATTTTTCTCAGTCCCAACATGTGTCACAACAGAGAGGATACTGTTTTTACAAACAAAAACTTGTCTGCCCTAGTGAATTTTTCCAGGCCTATGCTCCCATGAGGCTGTGAAGGCACTGAGACAAAACTATTTTAAAAGCCACTGTAAGTGCTTTGGGGCAATAACATTCTCCTAATAAACCCAAGATTGTTGGGTATGTAAGGTAGAAATCTCCACTCCTATTTGGTGTTGTTGGTCTTCTCCCTGTTAGCAAAGAGCCATTTCTTACTGCTGCTTCATTGTTTGCAGTGCTACACCCTGAGCTCGGCACAGATCCTTATGGAAGATGAATCTGTCAGCAGAGAATGGCGAAGGGACATATGTTTCATCCACCACTAAGCTGCTGAAACACGGCCTCCTGTTGGCATACGAAGAAGTGCAGCACAGGCCAACACCGGGGTTTACAGGAGTCTCTTCATGCCTGATGCATAATTGCCCAATAATAAGATCAGCCTGGTTAGGACAACAGGAAAGAAGAAAGCAAGGAGATTCAGCATGAGCCGCTATGTTGACTCAGGCTTCCAGAAAATTCTTGCAGTTTTTAAGGCAGTAATTTATAATCAGTATTACCAAAAAAATCTGCTCCCTGGGATCATATGTTGCCACATTGTGGATTCTTTTTTCACTCATTGTTGGGGATAAACTTCACATTTAGTGGCAAATATTTCATAGGTAATGTCAAAGATAGTCCCTTCAGTTATTTGAAATACGCTTCCAGTCACATACATACTTCCAAAGGCAAAAAATTATCTGCCCTGATGGCTTAAATCCATGGTTTAAATTTTTCATGTATATCTATCTAGTGGAACTTTCCATTTTCCTTTTGGGACCCAGAGAATCGCTTTCTGAAGGTACAATTTCACAAGCCTCATCCTTTCATATACATACATACTTGCACACGTCATACATGCATACAGGTATACATATGTATACCTGTATATATGTATACATATATGTATACATATGTATATGTATACATATATGTATATATGTATACATATATGTATATATGTATACATGTGTATACATATGTGTATATACATATGCATATGTATATGTATATGTGTGTGTATAATCCTAATTGAAAAGAAACAAGGCCAGCATGTGTATGTGTGCACGTGTGTGTGTCTTTTAAGGCTTTCCTCTTGTAGAGTCCTCCTACCTTCCACACTTCAAAGATATTTCTTAAATACCTGGTAATAACTTGTAATAATGGCCAATATGTTTTGTGTGCATACTATGTATCCAGCCAGTTCTGAACGAGTTACAGGGATTACCTCATTTAAGACAGTCATCCTATGTGGGTGGTACAATTCTTATTCCCAAATGTCAGATGAGAAAGCTCAAGCCAAGTGCTATAACTAGCTTTTCAGTGGTGACAGTGGACGGGGATGCAGGCAGGAGGCCTCCAGAACCTACACTCCCAATCTGCTACAACAGCCCATGTCCCTGCAGTCTCTCAGCACGTGGGATTCAATCAATGATAAAGGTGATGCTTAATCACAGGAATTCTCCTTCCACTCTTACCTTTTGTGGAAAATTCCAAGACATGAAGACTAGCTAGCAAATAAGTCCTTGGCACCCGAAAGAGGAAAGGGGAAATGATAAATGTACAATTTGGTTCACAATTATGATTTTAAGGGAAAAAATAATGAAAAAAATCAGCCTGTCATTTTATGACACTAGTGACATTAGAAAGTAAAGATGATTGGCATTACTAACGAGAAAGTCATTTTCTTATTCAGCTTACCCTGTTCTAAACTCTTTACCCTGTTAAAGGGGTGAGGGGGAATGTCCCTAATATGATAAGATGATTATACTACAAAAGGCAAAAATATAAGTATACTAAAAATAAAATGACTTATAGGGGCACCTGGGTGACTCTGTCAGTTGAGTGCCCAACTTCGGCTTAGGTCATGATCTCACAGTTCGTGTGTTTGAGCACCCAGTCAGGTTCTGTGTTGACAGCTCAGAGCACAGAGCCTGCTTCGGATTCTGTCTCTCTCTCTCTCTCTCTCTCTCCCCCTTCCCTGCTCATGCTCTGTCTCTCTCTCTCTCTCTCAAAAATAAACAAACATTGAAAAAGAAAAATTTTAATAAATAAAATGACTTACTTTCATCTATCAAAAGTGAAGTTTTTTTTTTAACTCAATTCACATTTTTTTCCCTTGTGTCCATTAGACCAAACTCAATGCTTATGGATGCACAGTGGAGTAACTAAGATCTATGTGTGAACTAGATGCAGTGGGATAATAGCACAGCAGCAGTAGAGGCATGTGCAACCAGAAAGGAAATTGTGAAGAAGGTATGGCATTGGGTGTTGGAGCCTGGGCTCTGGGAAGAGCTGCATATGCATTCAAATATCAGCCTCACCATTTACTACCTGGGACATGTTGGTAGTAATTACTAATTACTAATCAGTAATTACTAATGTAATTTCTTTGAGCTTCATTTTGCTATAAAATGAAGACGGTAACGGGGTATTTCAAAATTGATTTTCTTTGTCTTCTTTTTTTAACATTAAAGTATTTCGTGAGCAAAAAGAGGAAATCATTGAATTGAATGATGTGTTGGTTATTCTCTTTCCGGTTCATAAAGCTTGCTTAGACATCTTTGAATAAACTGGTTGCACTCCCCCAGCCTTTCTAGAAGGACCAGAAGCCTGGCCACATGCCCAACTGTTCAGAGCTGAGTTCATGCCCTCTCCAACTGTAACTAATCAAACAAGTCTAGTAAAACCATCTCCACAGTGGTTTTTACCATTTCTCCTAAATGGGAATTATGAGACCATTTCAAGTCAAACGGGGCAGAAACACAATGGGACTAAACAAAACACTCACCGCTCCCTCACCACAGGCCAATTGCTTGTCCTCACTGAGTTGGCAACAAGTGGCTGCTGCGGTTGCCATTTTCCTAGTGAAGGCCATCAGCTCAGGTGGGGTCAGCTGAGGGGCTTTCTTTGTGTAAGCAACAAGAAACCTGAAAGAAACAATTTTTTTTTTCACCAAATCCTGCTGAGCCATTCATGAGTTTTTGACTCCTCACTCGTTCTCAAAGATCCTCTCTTGGTATTAGAAGCCATGATGTCAGCTCATTTGTATTACCAACAAGGTATTTGGACCACCTTTCAAGATGCATTTGCTCTAACCACCACTCCCTATACTTCTATTATAGCGACATATCACAATGGGGAAACAAACTCTGGAGAGTAGACTGACACCTATTCCAACCTCCGAAGTTTCACTGATACTAGCTTTGATCTATTCAGTGATTCCACTCTGACAGACTGCAACAGAATAAATATCTTTTCTGCAAAAATCTGCATGATTTGGGGAACCCAGAGAAGTACCAATATCAGACTTTTATAAGCCATTCTTCTTGCTCTCTAGAAGAGGGGAATGGGGATGAGTACCTTCTCCCAAGGGAAATTGGGTGATCGGATTACACTGATTTCCAATATGAAATAGGGGCTGAAATTAGAGTAGCCCTGGGTGACTAATTTAGGTTTATATTTCCCTCACACTACAAAATTTGAAATCACTAAAAGTGCTGTTTAAAAAAACATACGCGTTGGGGCACCTGGGTGGCTCAGTCGGTTAAGTGTCTGAATTCGGCTCAGGTCATGATCTCGTGGTTCGTGAGTTCCAGCCCCAAGTCGGGCTCTGTGGGGACAGCTCAGAGGCTGGAACCTGCTTCACATTCTGTGTCTCCTTCTCTCTCCGCCCCACCCCCACTCATACTCTGTCTTTCTCTCAAAAATAAGTAAACGTTAGAAAAAATTGTTAAAAACGTACGCATTTTGTAAGTAATATTCTCCTAGTTTCTGGAAGAGGCCACAGCTTCGCTTTGCCAATGCTTGACTTTCCTGGATATATTTCTCCAATTCTTCTTCCTGAAAATACAAGCATTATTATGTACATTTTCTTCTCTTCCGGGACACATAACTTTGTATGTAAAAATTGACCAATAATATATTATTCTGACACCAATCTTAGAAAAACCAATTTTAGAGGGGTTTTTTTGTAATACTAAAGATAATAAGAGTGTGACTTGTGACAATTAAAACAAATGGACTGGGGCGCCTGGGTGGCTCAGTCAGTTAGGTGTCTGACTTTGGCCCAGGTCATGATGTCATGGTTCACAAGTTCAAGACCCGCATCTGACTCTGTGCTGACAGCTCAGAACCTAGAACCACAGCTTCAGATTCTGTGTCTCCCTTTCTTTCTGCCCCTCCCCTGCTTGCACTCTCTCTCTCTCTCTCAAAAATAAATAAACATTAAAAAAATAAAAATAAAAACAAATGGACTTTGGGGAGATTAAGCTTAAAACTGTGAATCATCAAGCTATGTGATGACAGAATTCAATGTTTGGATAAAGGATTACAGTTCTTTCTGTACAAATTATTGCTTTCCTGGAGCTGTTCAAAAATGAGTATTATTGTTATTCTGTGTGTCAAAGAACTTTTGGTTGCCATTTTTCTTCCTACAGTAGGCCACTGGTTGTTGACTACTAGTTAATAACTACTTAATATCTAGATGACTACTTAGTAGATGTAACTAGCTAACTACTAGTTAATAACTAGATGCTTTCATAGACACAGCATTTTTAATGGATAATTTCTATGCAGTATTTCAGACTCTCCCTAAAAAGTAAGAGCAATTCACCCCTTTATCCTGGCATTCAAGAGGGTTTTCAGACTGGGAACACTTCTCCAATAACTCCTGGTATCCTTTAGCCACTCTTAGAATTACTGGGACAGCAAGTTTAGTATGTCTTCTGGAATATTCATAGGTAAATCTGAAATGAGTGTGAAAAAATATCATGTTGTTGCAATTAAGAGACAATTTATTCCTGTGTTATATGGCATGCAAATGTTAAAATTCAAATGCATAAGCCTGGAAATCAAATATGACTTGAACTATATGCACAGTAAAACTATTAATACAAATTATAATCCATCCAATTGTTCTAAAATGCTATTTTGTTTTCTTTTGCACTCTTCACTTGGGTTTTTCAATTATGAGCTTTACAGTCATTTATTCAACAAATATTTTTCCAGTGCCTACTCTATGCAAGCATTTCTTTCAGCAGTAAGGATTCAGTAAGGTATAAGATAAAATGCCTGACCTCTCAAAAGCATACATTACAGGGAGACAGAAATGAATAAACAAAACTAGGTCATCGAATTCAGGTGGTGATAAATGAGTGAAGAGAAATAAAGGAAGACAGAATGTGGGGGGAGTGAGTCTTAATTTAGAGCATTGGTCAAGAAATGTCTCTTTGGGTGGCTCTTTTGGAACAGAACCCTGGGTGAAGGAAGGTACACAAGTACCTGGAGGAAGATCATTCTCAGCTGAGAAAATTTCTACTGCAAAGAACCTTTCTAATTGAAGAAGTGCTTCTATTAGATAAACAATTATTGTTGGATGTGTGGGTGGGTAAGTTTAAAGATAATTCTTGAATTTACTAATTGTATTTCCAAGTCATAGATATAAGTAATATTTAGTTCTGCCACCAATAAATTGTCAGTGTGGGTTTCTTCAATTTGGACTTTGTTCTTGTGTGTGTAATTTTATTTAGCAGTGCAAATTATGTGTGTCCAATCTGAATTCAAATTATGTATGTCCAATCTGAATGCAAGTATAGAGTGATATCCTTAGGGAATATGAAAGAGAAAACTGGGCCATTATTTTCATTATTACATTAGAAGCAGGCTTTTAATTTTATAAAGACCCTTGGAGATCATTAAGCCTGAAATCCTAAGAGCTACACAAATCCCTCCTCGAATAGTGTCCATAGATATACACTGTACAATAAAGGAAAATGTATTAACTTGGCTGCTTGCTTCCTATCAGTTATATTACAATAAAGTACTATACTGCAAGTATCTCTACACATTTTTATTTTCTTACAAAAATAAAACACATATTAAATAAATAGCAAATAAACTGTTCTAATAAAAGCCCTTCTATCTACCATTATCTATTGAGTTATACTTCGGAAAGTTTTGAAAACATGCACAGTGAAAAAGCACATTCATAACCATTAGCCCTTATTATCACAAAATATCCATATCCTATTTGGAAGCTCCGTAGTAGTCTTCATACGAGTAATCCATACAAAGACGACAGTGCTTCTGATCCCAGAGAAATTGATACAAAATAAAATATAGCTTCAGTTAGTAGCAGCAATAGTGAAAGTCTCATCAGTATAAGATAGATTTCATTTCCTTATTCCCTACTTATCTGCTTAAATAGATTTTGGTTCAGAACATTCTAGCATCACCCAAACATACTGAGTTCAAAACCTGTAACCATCACTCCCCATTTCAGCAACACAAAACTGTCAGCTACATACTAATCTTTACTCATGTGAACATACATTTACAGAGTGTGTTACCTTGCCATGAAAAGATCTTTTTCCCTTGAAGAAAATTGGTTGAAATCTCTGTCTCCTAAAAATCTATTTAGATTCGGAGATAATCCTTCAGGTGTGTCATCATTTTCTGCATGAATTATGCATTGACCAAGTTCAAGTATGGGCAATTTGCAGCATTCTGCTATTTTGCTTGACAGAATATCTTGCCGAGAACATAGGTAGGACATAATTTTTTCCTGTAATAGGAAGATGAGGGAGGAAGGAAGGGAGAGAAGGAGAGAAAAAAAAGAAATAGAAGACATTGTACCTTGTCTCTAATGTTAGTGCTTTCTCCCTACTTTGCTTTTCCTTACTCCTTTCTACCTACCCGTTTGTTCAATTCTTCTTTTCATAGTTGTCAGCTAAAATCTATTTTGTATTAGGAAGATTTTAAAAACAAGATAGAAATATACTCTTCAAACCAAATGACATGCACATAGGTATATATCTTTCTATTCCTATTAAAATGGGCTACTGGACAACGTTTGCTGTTGATGTCCTAATCATGGAGAGCAAACTTTCTGCTCCATGTTAACAGATCAATCTGCAGTGACCCAGTATGACCTCCAGAGGGCAGGCTATAGATGATGAAATTTCAGCACATCTAAGAATGGAACAGAACTTCCATATCCCTGTCACGGGACTAAAAATCCAAGCCTTCTCAGTAAGAACAATTAGAACCCATCATTCAGCCATTAAATCCAATTGACATACCATGTTGAAATTAATTTTTCCACTTTAAAGGAAAAGGGTGGTAATGAGCTCCAAAAATGGAAAAATAATTTAAGTGCCTATAGAAATCAGTAAAATCGTCTATTAAAACCAAGACAACTAACTTCAAAGAAAAACAAAGTAATTTTTCTAATATGCAAGTAAAAATTTGTAAAAGGAAAAATAAATGAAATAGGAAATCTGTCTTTGGGAATCTTCCCCAGCTTTTCACACCAGGACCTCTGCCTTTGCTCAGAGATTGCCTCTTTCAGCCAAACTGCCATGGGACTGGCTTAAATGAGCATTCTATCTCCACATCCAACCCTTTGGAAACCAGGTTCAAGCCTGAGTTTCTAAGCCTTTTGAATATCTAAGAGTAATGGTTTGAAGCCTTCTTGGAGAAGACGGTGTATCACCAGGGACCAGAGAGGAAGGAATTTGGGGATAGATAGGCCTCTTGTACAGTATCCAGGAAGCCTAAAGTTGGCCCAGAATAGATGAATGCCCTGCTGCTAAAATGGCGACTAACTATGGCACGTTTGAGGATTCTGTTTGGGGGATTTTCTTTTGGTTTTTAATTCTCCTAGAGCCCTTTATCCACGCCTCTCTCTGTGGCTTTGTATCTTGTGGAACAGTTTCTGGTGTTGTTTTTGTTGTTTGTTGTGTCATTTTGTTGTATTCATATCATAAATATAATAGAGCCCCTTCTGTGGCCCAGGCATCGTGCTGCCGGCCTGTGGAGATAACAGCAAACAGAAGGCAGGCCCTACATGCCTCATCTCTCCCATCAGACTGTAAATTCCCTGAGCGAAGCTTCTGCCTTAGTGTTGTTCATAGTGTCTAGCACACAGAAAGTATTCCGTATATATTTGCCAAATGAAATGATAAATGGCTAGAAAAACCAATTGGTTAAAAGTAAAGAGTCTCTCCCCCAAGATTCTATGTGGAGTTTATGATCATTGTCAGAAGAAAGAATGGGCCCTGGTGTCACGAGAGGAGAGTATCTCTTAAGTGAAAGGCAGGGTTAACAAAACACAGTTTCAGTTTTACTGTCAAGAAGTCTGCGACTTGACTCAGCCAGCTAGCTACCCTACCCTGTGACCAACTCCAACAGCCTTCTCCCATGTAGAAGGAGAGCCAAAGAAAGAAAAGGAAGTGGAATTATCTCTGTTTTGGGAAGCAAGACTCTTTACCCCATCCTGCAGACACTCCAGCACGTTTCCTCTGCAACATTCCTCATGTATGTGGGCCACATCCAGGACCAGTTTCTGAATTTCGGTAAAATTCGCTTTGGAAAACTTTTGACTCAATTTAGTAACAGTTCTAAAGGGGAAGGAAAGGAATTAGAAATCAATCCTGATTATCTACCAAAATTAAATAATACAGAGAGAATATTAATATAGTTGCAGTTCCAAAAAGAAAGAATTGAAATGCTTTCGCTGTTTGAAAAGAAAAGGGAGGGGTGCCTGTGTGGTTGCTTTAGGCTCAGGTCATGATCTCACAGTTCATGAGATCAAGCCCAGAGCCTATTTGGGATTCCATGTCACTCTCTCTCTCTCTCTCTGCCCCTCCCCTGATTGCACTCTGTCTCTCTATCTCAAAATAAATAAACAAACATAAAAAAATAAAAGAAAAAGAAAAGGGAAAGCATTATAAGTCTTGTCAATTCCAACCAATCTTTGAAGGCAATGGTTCTATAAAGTGACCCGTCCCCACAAATACTTTGGACATGATTTATTTGTCTTTAAAACCTTTCCTGTGAATTGGGATGAAATCTATCTTTTTGCTGCTCATCCGTGATGCTGAGTGCTTATAATCACCATAGTGAGTGGGTGGGAAAAAATTAAAAGGACAAACAATTAAGAAATGGAAAATTCCATGAAAATAATAATCATTTTTTTTTTTTACTTGGGAGAGAAAAAATACTCTGAGAATACAGAAGGGGCGTATATGTGCAAATACATGAAACAAGACAAGAAAGTAGAGCCCACTGAACATTCAGACATGTCAGCACACCAAGAATGGAGTGTGGCCAGAAGGGAAATAAGAAGTAAAAAAGCTTGTTCCTTCTACATATTTCCTTAAGTGTTAAGAGATGTCTAGATGAAACCACTACCCCCTAGAGCAACTGGTGTTGCTGCTTCTGATAAGGATAGATTTTCTTTATAAATTTGTAACATTTAAGCTTAATCACTTACGGATAGCAAATAATAAATACAACCATTATAATAATAACTTAATTTATATTTTATTAGTAAGAAAAAATTGAAGCAATTCACGAATCAGTCTAAGCTTCTAATAACTAGAGTTGGAAGGTAGTTATAGCAAAATCTGACCTATTCTAAGAAAACATTTTAGAACTAACTCCATGACTAACTTTAACCTAGGTCTCCACTATGTATAATAATTTTTAAATGTGTCATTTAACAAGCACACAAACTAATGAACTTTGAATGCATGTATTAGCCACATTAAAAGGTAAAGAGGAAAAAGTTAAATTCACTTTAATAACATGTTTTTAACCCAATATATCAAAAATGATGCCATTTCAACATAGGATTTCATTCATATGCAGAATCTAAAAAAGGAAACAAATGAATCAACCAACAGAAAAGCAGAATCAGACCTATAAAAATGGGGAACACACTGGTGGCTGCCAGAGGAAAGGAGGGTTGGAGGATGGGCAAAATGGGTGAAGGCAGAGGGAAATACAGGCTTCCAGTTATGGAATGAATAAGTCACAGGGAATAAAAGGCACAGCATAGGGAGTATATGCAATGATATTATAATAGGGTTGTGTGGTGACAGGTGGTAACTACATCTCTATAGGTGAGCGCAGCAAAATGTATAGTGAAGTTGAATCACTATGTCGGGCACCTGAACCTGGTGCAACATTGTGTGTCAACTACATGCAAATAAAAAAAATTATTTAAAAAAATATTTTAGGGGCGCCTGGGTAGCTCAGTCGGTTAGGCATCCGACTTCGGCCCAGATTCTGATCTCGTGGTCTGTGAGCTTGAGCCCCGCATCGGGCTCTGTGCTGACAGCTCAGAGCCTGGAGCCTGTTTCAGATTCTGTGTCTCCCTCTCTCTCTGACCCTCCCCTGCTCATGGTCTCTCTCTGTCTCAAAAATAAATAAATGTTAAAAATTTTTAAAAAAATATTTTAATACGCAGTTAACATAAAAACCAATTAAGAAGATATTATACATTCTCTTTTTCATGCTCAGTCTGTAAACTCTGGTGTGTAGTTTACACTGGGAGCACAGTTCCTCATTCACATCAGCCAAATTTGGAAACGGTCAGGAGCTACATGAGGCCAGTAGCAGCCTTGCCCTGTAGCACACCCTTAACCCCTTGGTAATTCTGATTCTTACATCTGATGCCAAAGTCTCAACTGTCAGGATACAGACAATTCGAGATCACTGGCCTAGTAGACGAACAGGAATCAGAAAAATAAATCACGATCAGGAGGTAGAAACACTGGGCTCTGAAGACTCACAGTGGGGTCCTGGGTAAATTGCTTTAATCTCTCTGGGTCTCAGTTTATTCCCATGTACAAATGAAGAGGTTGGACTGTCTTCCTCAGTATCCTTACAGCAAAGACAGAATATGAGACAGAGGTAAATTAAGTGTGCTTTATAAAGAGTTAAGCAGCAGACTATGGGTTAGCTTCCTTCCACTCCTGGGATTTCAGGATTCTAATCGCATCAGCTCTCATCAAAGGAAACTTCATTCTCAACAACAGAAACAATGAGAAAAATGAGCTCAAACTGAAAAATAGTGGTTTTGCACATATCACCCTCTTCCCTACTTACAGGGCGTAAACTTACATGGCTCGGAAGGTTCGGGGTCCAAAATTTCTCATCACTGCACATATATGTTGATTTAACAAACTGCTTTCTCTTAATTCTTTTGTAATCAGGGCTGTCTAGATATACAAGAAACAAGTTGTCAAGAAAGGATGTATTTTCCTTTGTAGGTGCTAATAATTAGAAAACCAACAGCTTCAAGGAAAGCATGAGACCATAAGGAATATTATGAAAATTGCAAACATGATACATTTTTACAGAACTTCATTTACTCTTTCTTTTAGGTTGGTTTATATACATCTATGCCAGACAGATTTATTAAAAATACTCTAAAACAAGAACATTATAACTTTCATACTTGGGATACTGAGTGCACAACTGTACTTTCATTAAACTAATTGAAACCTGATGATTTCTTAAATGTCTGCTCTGTCACACACACAAAAGTAAAGAAATGATAAGATCGCGTCACAGACTGACGTTCTGGGAATAATCACAGTCCTTAGGAAATTTTTGTTGTTTGACTTTTGTTGTGGCAAGTAATTAATTGTGGACGTTATTCTCATTCTCCAAACCCAAAAAAGCTGCTCACGTCTCCAAACCTACATTTCCTTTCATTAGGTGATGATGATGTTTACACCTCAAATTTGTTCTTAGCATCAAAAGAAATAATGAACGTAAAGTATTTGTCATAGTTTTCTTTCTCTTTTTCCTCTCTTTCTGTGCCTCCTTTTCTCCTCCTGCTCCTTCTACCGCACCTCCTTCTACCTCCTATTCCTCTCTTTCGTTTATGTTATGACCCGTACCTCTGTCTTCCTTTATCCCACCCCCAGACTCATGTCCTTAGTCATATAATACTTGTTGGCCAAAGGAATGAATACAAAACAGCAAATCCAGCTGTTTTAGCCCAAAGAATATCAGACTGCTAACATATGCTCTATTCTGAAAATGGTAGTCTGCATACAAAGCATATTTCCATTTTTAACTTTGTTTCGTTTTAATGAGCCATAGCCAGATTAAGGGATTGGTTCAGATATCTGTACAAATATAATACCTTTGTTTGGAAGCATTCGACTGCATTTTCAGTTTTGCAGCAAGGTGGAATTATTTTGCCATAGTGGGTAGCCAAAGAAAGAATTGTGGGTGCATACAGAAAGGGGTGCCTTCTTGCTATCTCATAGATGTACCTATGAAATGAAAAGGCACTGTAAGATTTACAAACATATAAAACTAGGACAACCATTAGAACTGGAATCCGGAATCATCCACCTCGACAGTCCCCATGGCAAAGATGGTCTAAGGGCAGGCTCTCTATTTCTCTGGCTTAGACATGCAAGACAGCAGCATGCAAGGCAGAAGTGATTGAGAGTTAGATATAGGATCCCCTAACAGAGAACCTGTGTTCAAATCCCTGCTTCGGAATGTACTAGCACTGTGCCCTCAGCCAATTATCTCAACTTTCTAAACTTCAATTTCCTAGTCTGCAAAATGTGAAGAAGAATGAAGTGAAAAAGGACAGGCTTCAAAGGCAGGTAGTGAGCACTAATCTGATCACGCGTGCCAAGCACAACATGGTCCTAAAAAACCTAAGTGTTCAATAGCTGCTAGCCATGTTTAACGTATCTTAAACATTCCTGAATCTCTAATTTTTTTTTATTTCCAGGTAATTTAGTGAACACGAAACACCAAGTATTTGGCTCCAGAAGGAACCACTTTGTGCGGTACTAAAATATTCCTGGGCAAACTCAAATGGAGAGATTAGAAGGAAGGAAAAACAAAACAAAACAAAACAAAACAAAACAAGGTGTATCTCACAACTGTTGGGTACCGTGAGTGTTGTGTACTCATCTACCTAGCATGCTATGGAAACAAAGTTGCGCTCCAAATGGTCCGCCTGATTTCCTAGTGCAGGACCTCAGCTGGTGCAAAATTATTGCCACTTCTCTGCCTTTTAGAGTACCTCTGTAAATTGCAGAGATACTAGATAACGCTTGGTGCTACTCTCCTTCTGGGGTTTTAATCTACCTTTAAATTGGATCCTTACCTGTTCAGGAACATGTCCCTGTTTTCTTCATATGCTTTACAACTGGTGACAGGTTCTGGAACTTGGAAGGGTGGGATGGATGACGGAGTAGCCTTTTTGTGTGCCAGTAAACAGTTATGTCTTTCCTCTTCACTTTGGCTGCAACAATCTGAGAGTCCATACTTTTCAGAAATTTCCTTCTCATGGCAAATTTCGTCCAGAAAGGCAGATAGCTATAGGAAATATTTGTTTTTAAAGAAAGACAACTAACTGTATTTTGAAATTCTGTGAAACACATGAGAAGTTTTCTAATACCCAAAATCAGAACTACAAATTAAAAATACAAATTCCAATATACTTTATTTAGTTTCAGCCAGATGAGAGTTTTCTCTCATGTCTTTTGGGAAGTGGAATTTTCGTGTCCAACCTTGAGAAATACACATGACTATTAAATTACTTTATCTTAAACGGGAAAACACCATGCAATATTTTATCCCCCCCAGAAAAAATATTTGAAATATTTCATTTTCCCCTCTTATTTTATCAACAGTTTGGCTCCATGATATCTATGAGCCTTTTAAAAATACGTAAGCCACTTTTTTTGTTGCCTTAATTTTACCAACATCGGATGATGAGACCGATAGTCCTAAGAATGCCTTAGAAATACATGTTTCATTCATCTCAGCAAATTTTATATAGCTTCTATAACTGCTAATATTTAGAGAATCCTACAGCTCTTAAGCAAGACTTTGAATTCTCAATCCACATAAAAATCATGCCTTTAAGTTTACAGTGATAAACCGCCAATCTGTAACATTAACATGAACCTCTTACTGGACGTAAAGTTGCAATATGGAATGTATTTTGCTTAATTTTTACATTAGCAGGACAAGCCAAAAATAGAGATGCAAAACAGAGAGTTTTATGAAATCACCAATTTCAGAGTTGCAAAGTATTTTATATCTTTAAAAGGGCATCTCCTCTAAAATATTCCAAATACATTGACTTTTGGCCATTCATCAATCCCACCATGAGAGAAGATTCTCTGGGCATTTTGTTCCATAATTGGGTAACTCTAATCATTACAAAGTTCCTAGGTTTTTTTTTTTTCTATTGAAATAAAATAAGCAATAATAACTATTATTTATTGATCTTCTACATTAAGGTATATTTAAAAAAAACTATTCATTGTTTAACTGAAACGCAATTATAAATGAGTTTCATATTTTGTTATTGTTTGTTAAATCTGGCAACCCTCAGTATGTGCCTCACTTTCACTACAGTGTAGAGTATAGTGTAATGAAGCCAATAAGGGTGTTAATTTTAAAGCCTGATGGCCTAGTTTAAATCCTTGTTCTGGACTCCCTCAAAAAAAGTTACTCAAACTCTCTGTGCCTCAGCTTCCTCAACTGGAAGAATAGCATTTACCTCCTAGGATTATTGTTAAGTATTTAATAAACTAATGTTTGTAAGCAAAGCTGATATTCTACCAGTAACCAGTAACCCCAGTGAGGGGTTCTTCTTGGCTCACTTGGACATCCATCTGAGTCATCAGTGCTATGCTCCATGTCATAAAATATTTTTATTATCGATGAGTATGTAACACTCCCTAGGATAATGTCTGTCACATTGTGTGATTAATAAAAAGTGACTTCTTCTGTTATTATTATATCGGTCTTTCTGACAAACCTGAACTGAAAGCTACTATTATTCCTTTTTTTACGGATAAGGAAACTAAATCTCGAAGAAGTTAAGTACCATGCTCATGGTCACCCAGATATTCAGCTTTCAGAACCTTCGCTCTTAGTCACCATGTTTATATTGTCTCTTTACAACAGGTACTCGCTGCTGTTTCTTCAACAATTCAGAATTAATCCAATTCGTCTTTCATCCAACAAGCGTTCAAATATTTAAGTGTATTTCTCATGGCATCCCTGTATCTGCTCTTTTGCCTGCTAAACTTTGGTCAAATACTATAGTGGGATAATATTATTATTATTATCATTATTCACTCACCTGATTTTCTAAACACCCTACAGGCTGCTCACCGCCCGGGGATTTCTCAATTACAGTCAGTATATCTTTCACCATTTTGCTTACTTCTTTGTAAGTGGCTTCTTGAACAAACTGAGCAAAAAATATGGTAGCTCTGGAACAAAAATACATATGAATGCTTAAGGAATAGACACGTCAAGCTGCTTTTCTTCAAATGTAGTTTTCGTTTGTTTTTGTTTTCTGTTATGTGACTTGTTTAGGGGATGACTTTTGCTAAAAAAAAATTATGTGAAATTAGATTCTAGTCATCCAGAAAGAAACGTCCGTCTTCTTGCCCCGTACCCCCAAAGTATACATATATCTATTAAAGAACTCAAAGTGGATTTTCCTTAAGAGTGGTTCCTGCTTTTGTGGTCACCCATCCACTGCAGTGAACCTACAGCTGAGGGTATCTATATTCTATAGTGCCTTTCAAATTTAAGCAAAGAATTGGTCATTAGACGTCTGCCTGTATCTACTCTTAGTTGATCAAGATCTGATCCAAGATGGTATTCATGGATTGACCAAAGAATCGTCTTAATAGGGTTCTGGGTACAAGCAGTAGCAATAAAACACTATTTTAAATTCCTTATTAGAAACTTCAGAAGCATAGAATAGACAGAACTCAAAAGAAAAACATACTCTCTACAAATAACAAAGTAGAATATTTTACCTCCTATTATTTGCTACTAGGATTTACATAGTATTCAGAATACAGAATATTGTAATATCATCCTATTGGTATTGATGTGAAAAACTCCTGCATTTATATATTGTGGTTACCACTGATCTGATACTAATCTTCAGTTTCTAAAATATGATTTGGTTTTTCCCATGGAATTTCAAGGACTCTAGAAGTTAATTTAATCTAAGGCATGGACCAACATTTCAACCTCTTCAATATCCATTTGATATCCAATATAAATAACTTCTTCAATTAACTTTTGTACTTTTCAAAACCCATAGGGCTATCCAGCCTCATTTAATTACCTAACTAAAATGATGATTGCTTTGCATATTTGAATGCATTTATGAGCAAAACTTACAGGTCAATGAAATTCATCTCTGCAGAACATTGGGAAGAATCCAATATGGAAGCTGGAAAGCAAAAGAAACTCCATGAGAAATGGTGTTTTCAACTGCAACCAGGAAAGTGATCGTTCTTACATGTAAATGTGTATGTTTAATTTAGAACTGCACAGCTGAGAAGACATTAGGGAGCATCTATCCAAACATCTTAACTTTGTACTTGAGAAAGCTAGGAAACTAAGGAATAGCTAAGATAACAAGAATAATTTATAGTAGACCTAGCACTAAAATTCAGTTGTTTGGTTTCCCCCTGTACTGTGATGCTCTAATTGGCTTGGAAATCAAAGGATTAAAAATACGTTTCAGGCCTCCTTTTGAACATGATTGCATCACAGTTTTCTTGCTTATTTATATCCCAGCCACATTGTTTCTTCTTTAGTCAAATAATGATCCATTTTTTCTGAAGTAAAGATAAAGATGTTACTTATTTTATCAGTCTGAGGGGGTTTTATATGTGAAGGAGCCAGGATTATAGACTCATATATAGAGATATAATATAAATATATTTCAAAGTTAGCATGTATGCCAATTATATAAATAATGTACAAAACATTAATTCAACATGGAATGTATAAGTCATTTGTAGATAATCTGGAGCACTGCCGTGATTTTGTAAACCTCTTGTAAAGCTACAAGTTTATCATACATTTAAAGATATTCCCCATTAAATATTTTTCTTCTGTGTGGAGCAGGAAGTATAAATAAATCAGGACAAATGAATAAATTCAAATGTAAGAATTTTGATGTAGAGAGAAGACAAAAAAGAAAACAAAATATCTTACCTATTCCATATGCATTTCTGTGCATTGTTCGGGGTTCAGAAAAATTTAGTAGGAAAGTTAAAAAAATTGATATGACCCACTTCATGGTTGTTAGTTATTTTTTCGTTGGCAATGATGGGGGGAGAGTATTGAAAATCATGCTGAAATTCTTTTATACCCTTCTCAAGCAACGCCTGTTAATTAGTAATCTTCTGTTAGTATATCAGTATATGTGTTACCTTATTTCCTTAGGTTGCAAATGGGACAACTTGTCGATAATTAACAGCAGAGGGATTATTTGCATTTTATGTCCAAGGACACAGACCTCTTTTCAAAGGAAAAAAGGGGGAAAAAATTTGCAAATTCATCCCATGTTGCAAGTGTTAACAAATACTCTTCTCAATCTACAGAGTATTCAAAGAAATGTTTTTTTTCCTGAATTGCACAATAATGAATATGTTTCAAATTAAAAATCTAATGGCGCCATAAAGATGAAGACTCCAGACTTTGTATGAAATTCAGCTAAATGCATTAATTCCTTTAAAAAATATTAATTGAATGCCTATAATATGCCAGGCACTGGACACAATATTTGACAAAATCAAACTTCACTGAAGAATACATTCATTGCTTGATTATTATATGGATTAACTCAAAAATCCTTTTCACCTAATTTCATGCCACTACAGTCCATTGTTAAGTATTTAGTATGCTGTGTATGGCTTAACAGAAAACTTAGAGCACAAACTCTGATGAACCAAGCCCTATAATAATTTTGTTTGTTACAAAATAATTTTGCATGTATGCCAAACTGAAGTGGGTCAGTTGCACTCTTCATTCAGCAACTCAAAATGATTTTGTTAACACTAACAAAGGAGCACTTACAAATGCCACCTGATTCTAGGAGGGGTTCACCTTGTTAAACCACTGGAGGAACTTTTAAAATTCCTGTTGCTTTGACTGAACCCCATACTAATTAAATCAGAATCTTTGCAGGTGGGATCTAGGCATCACTGTTTTCTAAAATCTTCACAGATTATTCACTATTCTAAAGTTAAGATTAAAAATAAATTAATTACTGTAGGAAATAAATAGATATGGTGCATTCATTTAAAAAAATTTTTTTAACATTTATTCATTTTTGAGAGACAGAGCATGAGTGGGGAAGGGGCAGAGAGAGAAGGAGACACAGAATCCGAAGCAGGCTCCAGGCTCCAAACTGTTAGCACAGAGCCCGATGTGGGGCTTGAACTCTCAAACTGCAAGATCATGACCTGAGCCCAAGTCGGACGCTCAACCGACTGAGCCACCTGGACACCCTGATATGGTGCATTCATTAAGTGGGGTGATATTCACCCACCCTAGTAATTTTGTGGCAGAATACTTAATGATATGGAAATATGCTCATAGTATGTCACAAAGTAAAAAAAACAGGTGTAAAATTACTCAGTTTTTGTAATTCCTCCTTCCTGCTCAAAAAAAAAAAAAAAAGTAGAAGACAGGAATAGTCGATGACAAAGTTATAACACTGGATTTCTCTGGATGGTGGGATTGCAAGTGAATTTGTCTCCCTCGCTTTCCCTCTCTCTTTCAAAACTTGTTCAATGGAAGTTTGAGTATGTGATTTAAAAATAAAATTTAAAATACTAATTGAGTGTATTTTTTAAAAATAAATAATACGGCTTAAGTCAGAGAAAGACACATAATATATGATTTCACTCATCTGTGGGATTTAAGAAACAAAACAAGTGAGCAAAGGGAAAAGAAGACAGAGAGAGGCAAATGGAGAAACAGACTCTTAACTGTAGAGAACAAACTGCTGGCTGCCAGAGGGGAGGTGGGTGGGGAAATGGGTTAAACAGGTGATGGGGATTAAGGAGTGCACTTGTCCTGATGAGCACTGGATGATGTATGGAAGTGATGAATCTCTGTATTGTACACCAGAAACTAATATTACACTGTAAGTCAACTACCTGGAATTAAAATAAAAACTTTAAAAAATAAATAAATGAATTACAATGCAACTCACTAGGGCAACCATTTAGGCAAAGGTTTATCAATGCCTTTTTACATAAACTTCTAGCCCTTCTGGGAGATTTGGCATAGCATCGACAAGTTCTTTATTGCTTGCTGGTCAAGTAAAATTCCCATTTTTTTGATAATGTTTGTTTATTTTCTGCCACGTGTGGCTACACTAGGTTTTGCCTCCTAAGGAACACACTAATGGGAACAAACCTCGTTCCTCACTCCATAGTGAGAGGCATTGCTGACCTTGCCTGCCCATTTGAGTATGGGTGGGTCACCACTCTCCTACTATCCCTGATGAGGAATCTTAACTCAAATATATGAAAACAACAGCATTAATTATGAAGAACTAACCCCATTTTATGGAACAAACTGTAAACAGTGTTGCTAGGCAGCGGCAAAATATCCCAAAACCTTTCACAGTGTCAGATCCATAGTTAACCCTTAGTAACATTAACTGAATGAATGCTGAATGTATTTGTTCAGAGAGGAATTTAAGGTGGAGGAAGACAGTGCATTTGGGAAATCTCAGATTCTATAAGCTCTGAGATCGTTGTAACTTTACAAACCATATTTCAAGTTTTGTGTTGGTGTGTGTGTGTGTGTGTGTGTGTGTGTGTGTGTGTGCATATATTCTGCATGGCTGGACAATCTAATGTCATTATTTCATCAAAAGGTTAGAAGGGTCACATGCAAAATGCCTAGCAAGTAGTAGGCATTTACTAAAGTGTAATTATTTCAATACGATAAATAGTCACATAACTACAAATACTGTGTGCACATCAGGCTGAGGCGTGTTGTGTCAGCCACCAATTGATCAGGCTGCTGACAAGCCTAAACCAGGAGTAACAACCTGTCTCATCAGCCCAGGTCCTATTTGAATCTTTCCTCTGATAATAAATTGGCTTTGTGCCATCCTTTGATCTCCTTCCATATTCTCCATTATGGAGCAAGTCTCTGATATTCCCTGCCCTGTGATCAGAAAGGCAGTAAAGTGTCACTGTTCAACATGTGAGCTCAGGCACCACGTTTGAATTTCTGCCCAACCACTTAGCCCTACATGACTTTGAGTGAGTTAGCTAATTTTTCCAACCTTTATTGTCATCATCTATAAAATGAGGATAGTGATAATACCTCATTCATGACTAGATGAGGATAAAATAAATTAATGAATGTGAATGGCTCAGAATAAGGTCTTGGGCAGAGTAGCACTTAATAGATGGAAGTTTTATTTATTCATTCAAAAAGTTGAAGTCTGCATACGAGACACTGTGCTTTGATGGGAATAATCAGCAAAACCTCTCACTTGGGAGTAAAGAGCAAGGACTGTTCCCGTTAGCATGTTCCTTAGGAAATGAAACTAGGGTGGCCACACATAGTTGAAAATGAACAGAAATCATCAAGTGAATGGGAATTTTACTTGACAAGTAACAGGCACCATCCCTGCTCTCACGGAGCTTACATCTAATAGGAGACAGACAGTTATGCTCACAATCACAACATGGCATGATGGATGCAGTGATAAGTGGGGTCAGGAGGAACATGTGACATTTTTCAAGGGGGTTAGGGAAGGCTTCCTGGAATAAGTAACCTCTCAGTGGAAACCAGACTAAAAAGTGGAGGTGGACCAAATAGAGGGAAGTGTGTGCTGGGCAAATGTACAGAACAGTGCAAAGGCCCAGAGGTAGGAGCATGGCATATTTAAGGAACTGGAAGAAATGCAATTTCAATGAAATACAAAGTTTGATGATGAGGCAACTTGCTCTCTAAAGAGAATGTCTGACACAGTTATCAGGGGCCATGTCTCAAAGACTTTTTACATCAAGTTTACACCTCCTCCTAAGAGAATGGCAGACTAAAAAGGGAGCTGATACAAATCACATGTGTGTTTTGAAACCATCTGTCTTATCATAAATGGGAACACGATTGTGAAGACCACTTAGGAGGTTTTTGCAATAAAGTGGTCCAGTAAGCAGCCTGGATAAGAGTAGTGCTAATGGGAAATGACAGTTGCAGGTAAAGTCAAGTGATATGAGTGAGATGAAATATATCAGTTTGGGATATATCGAGCTTAAGATAGAGTGGCCGGTTTACTCAAATAGTCCTTGTGTTACCCTGTTGACTTAGTGTAATTATTAAGCAGAGCACCTTGGTTTTGCATGTCGAAGTATCTTTAAGACCTCCAAGTGGAGAAGTTGATGGGCAGTTGAATAGTACTCCTTGTCCTTTGGAACAATATCAAGGCTGGAGATGGAGGTTCAGGAATCGTCAATTTGTAGAGGGTCATTGTAGCCATGTGATCGGAGGAGAAAGAGAGACCGTCGTGAAAAGTACCCTGAGGAACACCAAGTTTCAAAGAAGAGCTTTGAACCACAGTTTGCCTACTAACTGCAAACAATCCTTGATCTATATGTCATTGTTCAAAGTTTAGCCCTAAGTACACAGTTCACATCAAACACGTTTCCATTGGTTTGATTCTGATTCTGTTTACTTTTTATAAATTTGTGAAACTGCTCAGAAGCAACGCAACATGGTAAATGGGATTTTGGTATCAGATTCCAATCTTGATTGTGCCAATTATTAGCCATATAACATTTGGCAAATAATTTGCTTTCTCTGATCCTTAATTTTCTTACATATATAATGAAATGATAATATTTACCCTGAATTTTTATATATATTTATATATCATATAAATCTCTCTATATAATATATATTCTCTATATATAATATATTATATATACATACATATATATACATATATGAACTATACATATATATATAGAGAGAGAGAGAGAGAGAGAAGTAACGTACTTAAAGTATCTGATACCTAAAAGACACTTTTTAAATAACAATAAATACCATCATGATTACCATTGCTACTAGTGTTAAGTGTGAGACGTACTCTTCTTCCAAGCAGTTACACTGTATGTGTGTTTACTAGAAAAATGCCTTCTCTTATTCTTCTGGGATAATTTTCATATTTGTTGGTTTGAGTGGCTAGTTGTTTGAACATTTGGCTTTTATCTTTTATATCACTTTCCCTTCCTCACCAATGCTTGTAAAAACTTTATCTATCTTTTAAAGTCTATATAAAATAATTTTCCATGACCCCTAACTAGAAAAGAACTCTCTCACGTTTGACAACTTATAACACCCTTTAGACTGTTTTCACATGGTACTTCTTTCGACCTTATATCATGTTGGTAAGTTTACGCGATTCTTCCTGCATAGTTGACTTCTTGGATTCAAGAACTCATCTTTGTCACTCCTGCAATGCTTAGCATATTGTCCGGCACAGAGCAGAACCTTTATAAGTATGAAATGAAAGGCAGTGAGTCAGACTGTCATCGTCAGGATTTATGAACTAACTGCCCTCACTCATTCGTTTGAGTCAAATACCCTTCTCATGTTTACATTTATATTTTCTCTGATATTTGGAGTCTAAAAGCCCTGGGACGGATCTGAGAAGACGATAATACTGAGGGTCTTGGGAGGAAGCTGATAAGTCTGGTTGCAAGTCCTGTAGATTGAAACAAACTCTACAGAGAAGACATAAGCCACATTCCAGTAAGATGAATGTCTTCAAAGTCCTCTAGCCCCAGTTGGGTCCTCTTGCCCCTTTAGATTTAATTATATTTAGTCCCATGTTGATCCCACCTACAGAGAGCAGCCAGAATTACCACTGCTGCCCTCCCCAGTTTTCTAAAGCTCTGAAGTCTTACACTTAAGTCCCCCTGGGGACTACTGCTTGCATTTATCCTTAACATCTCTGGTTCTTATTTCTTGGTGCTGCTAAATTCTCTTTACCTGTGCTTTCTCTTTTCTGCTGTACATTTGCCTCTTCCCAACCCTGAACCCCATGTTGCATGTCCCCCAATCACTTTTTCAAAGAGCCCCCAACACAAGTTTGTATCAAAGAACTTGAAATCAAACATGAAAAGGGCTTTTCAGCTCTATCAATACCACCTGATTCCTCGTTGAGCCCTGACTGACCTCCTCCTTTCTTGTTCTCTCTTCAGTCCTCATTTCTTATCTTTTCTTATCTCGTTCTGTCTCCTACACTCCCCTTCCTATTACTGTTTTCAGGCAGAGCATATCATCTCTCCCTTTGCTTAATGTGAGCCTGTCTAAATTATGCTTTGGAGGGAAGAGGCCAGCTTTCACATTTGCCCCCCCCCCTCCCCAAGAAGCTATCAAAGTATTTTCCTTCATTCCTTTATCAAAGAGATTTTGCCTCTGGTTTTTAGAGGGGATTTTTTTCCTTCCTCCTACACAAAGAACAAAGTGAGAGGGGTCAGAATCAGAAAAGGCAGGCAATCTGCCTGTCAAACTTGAAAGGACGGCAGTGTCATGAGGTCAGTCAGCAAGGTGAAGGAAGACATCAGTATGAGTCAAGCACAGATAGAGTGAAGTCAGTTAAGGGTCGCTTGGAAATACATTTCGTAGAAACCTATGTTCCATTAACAGAATTTCTCCTTATATGGATCGGCTGTTTCTGGTAGGTTCAGCACAGGTCCTTAAAACAGCTGAACTGGACCACATACTCAAATAGATGATACTACTTGAGGAAAACAATCATACTTTGTGAGCATCTCCAAAAAGTCCTATACAATAACTTGTATAGAAAAAAAATTTTTCTAAATACTTTTTGTGCAATGACATACACTTTCTCTGATGAGGAAATACTTCTGACCCCTCTTTTCCTGCCTGCGATAGCAATGACGGGTTATGAGACATAACAAAGGCAGCCTTTAGCCTTACACCCTCATCAGTGTCATTACTGGATACTCTCTTTCCTTTGCAAGGTTGTGAGATGGCTTATTTTCATAGGAAATTTAGAAAATATCCCCTACATGATCCAGAGATTTCATATAATTCTTATGGACTGAACGTTTGTGCCCTCTCAAAATTCATGTGTTGAAGTCCTACACCCCAATGTGATGATATTTGGAGACAGGCCTTTGGGAAATAATTAGGTTTAGACAAGTTTATGAGGGTAGGACATTCATCATGGGAATAGTGTCCTCATGAGAAAAGACACAAGAGAGCTTTGTTCTCTTTTTTTTTTCCTCTCTCTCCCTGCCATGTGAGGACATTGCAAGAAGGTAGCCATCTGCAAGCCAGTAGGTGAGCGTTCACCTGAAACTGAACCTTGGACTTCCCAGCCTCCAGAACAATGGGAAAATACATTTCTATTTAAGCCACCCAAGTTAAGTTTTATATGGTATTTTGTATGTCAGCTAAGGTGGACTAAAACACACACAGACACACACACACACACACACACACACACACACACACAAATCCCTGTAAATATACATTCTTCTCCTGGAAAATACATGGAATACGGGAGGCCTGGGTGGCTCGGTCGGTTAAGTGTCCTACTTTGGCTCAAGTCATAATCTCGTGGTTTGTGAGTTCGAGCCCCGCATCGGGCTCTTGGTCGACAGCTCAGAGCCTGGAGCCTGCTTCAGATTCTGTGTCTCCCTCTCTCTCTTCCCCTCCCCTGCCTGCTTGTACTCTGTCTCTCTCTGTCTCTCAAAAATGAATGAATGTAAAAAAAAATTTTTTAATACATGGAATAAAAAAACTAGAATTATTATCTATTATTCTTAAGCAAATCACACTACTTCTCAGAACATAGACTTTATATTTCTAAACAAGTCCTCTTTATTTAGGGAAATGCTTCTTGCTTTTGATGTTCCTAAAAAAGCATAAGAGCTACGTGTTTCTAGTATTGTGTGGGAGATAAGAAGTTTGTAGTGGTTTAAACTGTGGCCCCACAATTTCTGTCACAAGAAAAGTAATAAAATGGGCCAGAGCATACCTCTGTTTCCATCCTCAATACCTCACAATCATTCTTGCATTGAATCAGCTTTGTTTCAAACAATAAATCTGTGGTCCACCCCATCACAAACTTAGAAAAGCTAGCTCTCTTACGCAAGACTGTTCTGAATATAGAAGAGCCATTCTTTCATCACTGAAAGAAAGCAATGGATCAAATATCTGGATTTTTTGTGGTGGTCTACATTTTTTTTCTTATTGCAATTAAAGAAAAATCAAGGGATCATCTTTCCAATAATGCAGTCTTCTTGATTTTGGCACATACTCTGCTTGATAGCCACTGGAGCTAACTCTGCACTCTGCTCTCTCATAGCCTCTGCTCTTGTGCCCAAGTGGCAAGCCCAAAGTCATAGGCTAACCGAGTCTGAAACTTTAGAGTGTTCTGCCTTGTTGAGGTCTCCTTTTATCACTGGAAGTGTTCTTGACTCCTAATACTCAGCTGTGTGGCTCTTCACATCACCAACCAATTATCTGACTCGAGTAAGAGCCTTCACCTATTCAGACAGGATGGACCTCCTGTCTCCGTCACTTACTACACCCTCCCCCCTCCCCGTGTTACTGCCTCTTAGTTTCCAGTGACACTGTCTTTAATTCAGTTCTTCCCTGGAGGTTCTTAAGACCAGCTCTGTAAGGAACCAGCCCTTAGGGTGCAGATATCAATGGATAAGCACATAAATGAAGAAATATGCAACAGACAGAACTGAATAAGACCTAAGTGGAGACAAAAAGTAAATTTGGAAAAATGATCTGTTCTTTGGCATGCAGTATTTTTCAGCTGTTGTCCTGGTAACTGTTTATAGTCTAGTGCTAAAGAAATTACACAGTTTCACATGAATTAAGTGGACAAAATGTTGTTAATCTATATGTCAACCATCATATGTAACATTTTATAAACAAAATTTTTTCATTAGGCAAAAAAGATTCTACCTTTCCCAAAAGATATATTGCAAAATGCTAACACACTTTCTTTGGTGTCATACAAGTATTCACGTACTTATTTGTCAGTTATGCACATAAGAGATAATTTGGGTAATTTTAGATCAATTGAGCTGATGCAAAAGTGACACCGTCAAATGGAACTATGGCTAATCAGCTTTAAACATTCAGTTCTTGAGGTATCTTAATTTGGGGTAATTTCCTTTATTTGACATTTTTAAATAAAATGTATCATTATTATTATTATCTTAAAGCACAAATTTGCATGATTCAAATTTGCATAAAATTCACTTTATTATATTTACTATTTCTGAAGTTCAAGAAATTATTATAAGCAAGGATTCTGTGATTTATACTTGAGAATATTTATAGCCCATAGCATAAATCAGTTTATTCCTCTAATTTTTATTGAATCTGCATTATGCAGCAGGTTATGTTAAATGCCAAGAGATATACATAGACTTCTTTTTTTTTAATTTTTTTTAACATTTATTGATTTTTGAGAGACAGAGAAATATAGAGTATGAGCAGGGGAGGGGGATAGAGAGAGAGAGGGAGACACAGAATCCAAAGCAGTCTCCAGGCTCTGAACTGTTTGTTACCACAGAGCCCGATGCGGGGCTCAAACTCACAAACTGTGAGACCATGACCTGAGCCGAAGTTGGACGCTCAACCGACTGAGCCACCCAGGTGCCCCGAGATATACAGACTTCTAATTGATGCCCTGTCTGGTGAGAAACACTATCTAGTTGGAGACAGAGATATATAAATGAACTGATACCATTAAATGGGCCTGCTCTCAAGAGTCAGAACCATGTGTATTCAAATTCCAGGCCTAAGATTCAGATTTTACGTTTCAAATGGATATAAAATCTATTATAATTATAATAAAATGTGAATGCTATAATAATTTAAGTACAAAGAGTGAAGGGGCATCAGGAAAAGAAGTGAGCCACTTAATGCAGGGAAGTTTCCTCAAAGAAGGTGACCTTTGAGTTGAATTAAACAGATAAAGAAGACAGAGAAAGACATCCCAGGTAGAAGGAAAAAGCATGCATAAAAAAGCATGGTGTGTTAAGGAATAATATGAAGTTCAAACTGATTAGAATCTTGAAGGGAGGGGCGAGTTAGTAGCTCAGCTGGTTAAGCATCTGACTCTTGATCTCAGCTCAGGTCATGATCTCATGGTTCATGGGATTGAGCTCCACATGGGGCTCGGCGCTGATAGTATAGAACCTGCTCAGGATTCTCTTTCTTCCTCTCTCTCTCTCTGCCCCTCCCCTATTCTCTCTAAATAAATAATTGAACTTAAAAAAAAAAGAATCTCGGAGGGAAAGTGAAAAAGATATATGAAAGATAATCACTTTATAAAGCGACTGAAGAGGAGCAAAGAAAGATTTAGGTGAGAAGGATGGGTAGAAATTGTGTGATTCAAGGTGTAATGTCCATATATGCCACACATCTGGTATAACGCAGTGGTCATTACACTGTCAGCCACCCTTCGGAAATCGAATTCCTAAAATGTTGACAATATTGATAAAAAAAGAATTACTGGGCCCATGTTGTTCAACTCCAGGTGAATCCCTTCATATTTTATTCCATATTAATGATGTCCTCCGGGTTTATGCAATACCAGCATGGGCCCATGTGAAGTATACTCATTTATCACTTAAGATTTAGAGTAATGAATAGAGAAGCGATACTTACATACTTATTTATTGTACAGTCGTGCACATGAAGTTTCTTCCTGATGTGCAGACACCCTATCTTCCTGTTCAGATCCAGGTATCATCTCTTTGTTGGTACTATCTTCTTTATTGTCAAATGCATCTCATTCTTGGCTAATTTTATATCTGCCATCTCAAGAGTAAGGTAGCGATGTTGTTATTATTCACAATGTGATGGCTCCTTGGAGCCTATTTGTATTGAAACAAATAAATCTTCTTGCCTCTGTACTTCTCAATTGTCATTTACTTAATGTGATATTGGTTACATCATTATTCGTGGTGATGCATCATTCATCATGTCACTGTGAATTCTGGCTTCCAGTGATTCTCTTGAATGTTACTGTGCTTCATTGATGACAATCACAAGTGCAAGTCTCTGGTCATCTTAAATCGATCATTATGAATTTCTTAGCACAAACATAGATCAGCACATCTTCCACCCATATTTTCTACGGAACTCTTATTATATCATAATCACTGCATTTCTAGAATGTGATCTCTTTCAATGTTAACTGTGTTTTGGTTTCGACACACAGCCACCAACAGGGACGATAGGTGAGGGTTCTGTGGTGAAGAAAGGAAAGTGATTCCATTTCTGCAAGGGATATTTGGCAGGGTGTAAAACCAACCCTGGGGAGCATGACATAACCAGATTGACAGAGACAAGAGAGGACGTCAAGTGGAAGGGCCTAGTAGCATTGCAGAGCAATTGTCTCCAGAGCACTTGGAATAGATAGACATGTCTACCTCTGAAGACGACATGACTTGATGTGGAGTGTTTGAAGGGATTGGAGTGACCATCCTGGGTGTCCATGGAAGGGAATACATAAAGGACACCTGCCACCACCCACCATCTTTGTGTACTGCAGACAGAGACTGCCCTGTTGGAACACAAACAAAAAAAAGCTACTGGGTGGGCCCACACATGTAGCTCAAGCCAAAAGTTAGTCAACCTCCCAACCCTAAATTCGTCTTGTGTCTAGTGTGAGTGAGTCACCCAAAACTCACCAGTCACAACCTCACTGAAGAGGGTAGGAGAAACATGGAACTGACTAAATAACTTTGAAAAATAAGGTATTGACTGGAAATTATAAGTTGTATATACACCGTACTCTAGTTGCTAAATTTGTTTCACATGGAGATATAGGCCAATAAATTTGAAACTCCTTCATACGTATCCTGGGGTTGAACAAATAAGTAAACACATGGTAGATAATGGGAGCCAAGTTTCTCCCTATCAAAGAGGGAAGTAATAAATATGAGGAAGAGAAAGACTTGAGTGAACTTTGCGGTTCTGGAGTAGGCAGAGACATCAGTACGAACTCAAATGTACATAGATAGGTGATAAATGATGATAGATAGATAGATAGATAGATAGATAACAGATGATACAGAAATAATTACAGGTATCTGTGTATACATGGGTTAGTATACACACCTACATTTCTTAGCTCTGTTCCCTGAAAGAGTCTAGAAGCAGTGATACCTCACTAACAGCAATTGCAACCAGTACCCAGATCATGGTCTAAATACCATTATCTGTGAAATAGAACCAGGGCTCCTTGAAGAAATGGCTGTTTTCCAGGTCTGGGGGAAGGGAAAATAATAAGATGGGCCAGAAAGTAGTGTTCAAAAAACAAAGTACGGCGGCATATCAAAGGGACCCAGAAGCCAACTGAAAGAACTCAAAAAGGCCAAAGCTGAAATAATTTGAGTAACAAAGTAAACAATGTAACATTGACTTATAACCCAAAGTACAAAGCAAATATACATGAATTCATATATAAAGTGAATGAATAAATTAATAGAGTGAAGTGACAAATCTTTCTTACGGAAGAATTCTAAGTAATACCTGTCAATACTCGCACTTCCAGGAGCTTCATCCTCTCCCTCCCTCATTTTAAGTGTAGGCTAGATTCAGTGACTGGCTTCCAAAAAGACAGTATGTAAAGGGAAAAATAACTTTACAACGGAGTAATCTGGCAAACGCTACCTCAAACAAGTGCTTGATCTTAACATCCCTGGTAATAAATCATACAGATATCATGTGTTCCCTGATACGGTATGAAGAGCACTTCACACACACGCACACACACACACACGTGCACACACATGCACACACAAACACACACACACACATACATCACTGTGTCTGCACCATTCTGGTGGCCCAATCAGGTACACTGTGCAGCAAAGAGCACACTGCAACAACTATCCAGCCTGAATGATGTGCTTTCAAGGCTGCCCTCTCAGAAACAGAGCCGTCCTTGGGCTCCTGGACCACGCAGTCTCAAATGTCTGAATTCCCTGGGTGAATCTGACCCCTTGGGAAGCAGGGAAGCCAGACTCTGGGAGTTCCATGTTTCATAGGATCTTTCTCCGAAAGTCTGAAGTCCTCCTTCAGTGTCAAGGTGGCAATGCCATCCAGACAGGGCCCCCAGACTTTATCCCGTGTGGGTTCAGTTCTATGAAAACATCTTATTCAAAATTTCTAGATCTGCCTCCTGGGCCTTTGATGGGCCAGTGCCTACCATCTCCACTTCTCCCCTTCTGGGCTCTCTCCCACCTTTGTGATGATTACTTCCAGTGTGGAAAAGTATTTGATACAGTCAGTGATGAGGCTAAAGTAAGTGGTGGGTGAGAATGGGTAGGGATAGGGAGGTGGGGGACTGTGGAATGAAACATTCCAGAAATGGAAGGATCCGTTTTTAACTTGGTACTAAAATCTTTTGTAAGCTTCATACTTATAATGAAACTATAAAGTAACATTATTAGGGACACAATAAGCAAGTTGTGGATGGCATGTACATATGAAACCAATTCTATAAAAATTCCTAAAGCACAATATAACTAATAAGGCTATAAATGACTTTAGGTATGTAAATTCATTTTAAAAAGTATATAAATTCATAGATAAATTCTGGTATCCATGGTTGCCTCGGGGAACAGGGATAAGGGGTTAGGTATTGAGTATAACATCTCAATTTTTACAAGAACACTTTACTTTCCAATTCTTGCACTCCCTTACTCCTATATATCTGGCTCACTCTCTCTTGTACTTTCGTCCAGATCTTCTGTCCCCTCCCCCAACAGTGCTTCTCCAAACTTCTTAAACTTCTTACACTTCGTGTATTGTCATCGTAAACTGGCTTAAATTTCTATCTATCCTGTTTTTTTTTTTTTCAGTTCAATTAGCCATCCTTATAATTACCTCTAACCTCTTTGTCCCTCACATTTCTTAGTCCTCGGAGTACTGAAAAGCCATGTTCTCATGGCTTCGCCCATACTAGTTTTCATTTTTTTCGTTCAGAATGATCATAATATTAAAATATTGCTTTGAATGTTTATAATCCATGACTCAAGAGAACATTCATGTTTCTTTTCATCAATTAGCCCCCAAAGAACAAGACTAAAGTGCGAAAAGAGAGGCCAGTGGGACTTGTACAGAACCTACAAAAATTTTCAAGATGGCGATTCATCTGTGAAACATAACAGCCTCGGACAATTATGTTAGCTTATTTTCATTTTTTATTAATTACAGCACAGAGAAAAAGGGCAAAATGTTTAAAGAAATGTGTGTTTTCTAGACAGGGTGTTGGTTTTGCACCAACAGAAAAGAAAAACAGATGAATAAGCTCTAGATCTTCATTTCTCTTACTCTCGGGGCAGGCTGAAAAAACAAAAAGACAGATATAAATACTGTTAGTAAAATGGCATGTATTTGACAAACCTATTCAAGTGAATAGTAAATTGCTTAGATTGCCTTCCTGCAATTTCTACCAATGAAAGCCCTTCAGCCTGTCCTGGACTCTTGATTCTTCTGTTGGGCTGGTGGAGAGGACACACCGATAAGTGTTGTAAAGTCCTCACTTCATCACTGATGTCATAAGCTCCTCAGGCTTCAAGGTCCCAGGTTTCATCATCCCTCCTCAGGGTCACTTACTTAACTCCTGCTTGTTACCTACGTTAATGACCAACAGAACAAGTGCTTTCTCAAAGTAATACCTTTCAGAAGAAATTCTTGCCATTTAGCAATAAAACAAATCACATTTTGAAAAGGTCAAATTTACAGAGATACAAAGTTACTTCCTCATCCGAACGCACAATATGTAGGTATTATCAAGTGGGCAGAGAGTAAGTGACAACCAAGTAGAGGTGGTAGACCTTACAGTCAGTTTGGAAAATATGAAAATAAATTCATGTTAGAAAATAGTTGGACAATTTGTTTTAAAAAAAAGGGAGTTGAGGGGTGCCGGGGTGGCTCAGTTGGTTGAGCATCCAACTCTTGATCCAACTCATGATCCCAGGGTGGTGGGACCAAGCCCTCTGTAAGACTCCGTGATGTGTATGGAGCTTGCTTAAGGCTCTCTCTCTCTCTCTCTCTCTCTCTCTCTCTCTATCCCTCTGCCCCTCCTCTGCTTACTCTCTCGGTCTAAAATGAAATAAATAAATAAATAAATAAATAAATAAATAAATAATTTACAAATTAAAAAAGAGAGTTGATTCTATTTTTTAATTTCCCCCCAAATATTACAACCCAAATCACTGAAACATGTTTAAGTTTAAACATTTAAATTTTGAAGTGCACCTTAGTAGCAAATTAATCACTATAAAGTGCAAGTTCGCGTACAGTAGATCTATCATATTCTCCAATGAAATTAATTTGATACTGGGCAATTAGGTTGCACCATGTGAAATCATTACTATGCAATTGGTTTTTATCTTTAAAAAATGCATTTGCATATGGTCCAGCCTAACACCTAAGTACCCCACTGCTGAGCCATCATTTGGTTTAGTGATTCTGTCTACTATGTCATAATAGGTCAGAACAGGACAGTGGTTAATTCTCAAGCTTTGGTTTGGATTTTGAATTGTGGCTCCACCTCTCACTAGGTGGGTGGTCCTTGGGTAAATTATGGAAACTATGCTGTGATCTGTGCCTTTATTTTCTCATCTGTGAAATAGGAAAAATAATGGCACTCAATTCAGACAACTATTGTGAGAATTAAATAAATTAATATATATAAAGGTCTTAGAACAGTGATTGGCACTGGTCTATATGGCTCTTGGTAAATAGCAATCTTTGCTATTTTAAAAATAACTATTATAATTACTTTTTAAAAAAAAATAATGCAAAGTATAGTTACCTGAGATGTTGTGATTGTGTTGTTTTAGACTAAGGCAGCTTGAGTTGTAGCAACAAGTTTTGGACCCTAAATAAAGAAAAATGACAGATTTGGGGAAAATATTAGCATCACTATTAGGATAAAAAATTGACATTTATACAGCCATTTGTGATTACAAACTAATTTTACATGCATCACATTCTTTAATTCCAGTTTAGTACTAGAATATCTACAAGGAAGCTTACTGACATCCACTGTTCCCAAAGGAATAAAAACATTACTGTCAAGTCATAGAGGGAAACAGTAAATATAAACTTCCCCCATTAACCTGTAAAATCAAACTCAGATTCAACCAAGTTACAAACCAGCATTTTTCAAGAACATGTTTAAATAAATTAGTGTTCTGGCTTCATGCTATCTCTACCAAAGACTTGAGCCTCACAAATATGTATCTATATTCATAAATATCACAACTTTGGAAACAGAACAAATACTGTAAACATTTCCCAATATGCTCCAGTGAGGCAGGAGATAAAACAAAAACAAGAGCTATTTAAGTAATTTTGTTGGGTAATTGTATGTGGAATAAGATTCTGATCCTAAATGTACAGAGTATCCCTAAGATAGATGAAGCCCTAAGCCCTCGCCTGATCGAACATAACAACAAAGGAAATCAGCCATATGAAAATGAAGAAAGTCCAGCACCTCCTCAGCAAAGCAGGCCTCCTTGTCTTCAGCTGCGCAGCACTTGTCTACAAAGCTTCCAAAATCCCCCATGACAGTTTTCAGTTGTTCATCTGTTGCCTTGGGCTTGTGTTTCAACAGCTCAACAAGTGCACTGCATTTGAATGAAAACAAAACAAGAACGATAAAAATCAGAAAAAAGTCTACTCACATAAAGAAAAATGGAGATGGAAGGAGAGTGGGAGATGTAGGCTTCCACTTATGGAATGGATAAGTCACAGGAATAAAAGATGACAGCTTAGGGAATACAGTCATTGGTATCGTAACAGTGTTGTGTGGTGACAGAGGGGAGCTAGACCTGTGGTGAGGACAGCAGAATGTATAGACTTGTAAAATCACTATGTTGTACACCTGAAACTAATGTAACACTGCATGTCAACTACACTTCAATTTAAAAAAAAAGGAAAAAGAAAAATGGAGATGGTAAAGATAGCTGTATTATTGTTTATAAGTCTTGGAGTGAGGCAATTCTGAGCTTGAGGCCCAGGCTTACCACAATAAGCTTTAATATTCTCATTTGCATAATGAGAATAAAATCTTCCTTCCTAGGGTTGGTGGAAGGATCAAATGAGATAATCAATGTAAATTGCTCAGCACATCTAGTGTCAATAAATCTCAATAAATCAATAGATCTCTTTACCGTAAATGTCTAGAAAGGATAGGTCATTGCATTTTTACATTCTTCACATTTTAGAAGTTATACAATATTGAATTGAATTTGATAGTGATTTAAGAGCTAAAACTGATCCTTAAAAGTTTAATTGTCTTGTTGGACTTCATCTAAAAAGTTTCTAAGAATCTTTACATTTGGTCTGTGAAATTTACTCCATTCAGTTAATACTGGGAAGGCCATCAGTAATAAAACTAATCAAACTTCTGGGAGGTGATGGTTCTCTTTCACTGACATCTGCAGAGATAATAGTACTAGAGAGAGAGTCACATGGGTATGATAAGTTTTGCAATATTACTCGTAAATCTATGACTATG
Organism: Herpailurus yagouaroundi; assembly: GCF_014898765.1. Classification (NCBI taxonomy): domain Eukaryota; kingdom Metazoa; phylum Chordata; class Mammalia; order Carnivora; family Felidae; genus Herpailurus; species Herpailurus yagouaroundi. The sequence goes on from NW_024412376.1 coordinate 108,847,542, forward strand.
ATTAGAACCTCGAGAGATGATAGCAACTTTATGGTGCTAAATGTCATGCACTTTTAACTCCTGTGACATCAATAGGGCATCAAGCCTCAGAACTCATTTTTCTATATGGTTTCCACCCAAGTTCCATTCTCAAAAGTTATATCTTGGGGATTTGCCTTGTCTGTTGGCTGCCATAGAACAAACTTAAAATAGCCATTCATGCCTAGAAATAAATTCACCAATTCTTTCTACTAACTAACTTGCTCTTTGCACAAATGTATCAGTTAACTGTTCATCTTTTTCTACTGGACTCATCTTAAAACATTACTCCACTGCAGCTTTTATCCACAAGATTATTCTGAATGATTTGTAGGCAAGATTGTAATATAGAGGTATTTTGCTAGGAAAACAAAAAGCTATCCATTTTATTCTTGACACTTTAATCAGCTTACTAAGGTCAATACTTAATTAAATACTCTTTTCTAAGGAATATAATCACTGCTTCAGAAAAAGTTACTCATTTCAATTTACAATTCTCACTCTCAAAATGATAAATGCTTACAGTAATGAAACACTACTCACGATTGTTTCTTGATTTGTTTCTCAGCCTCAGGAAGTGTGCATAAATCTGCATGGAAGGTGAATGTTTCAGCACTAAATTCTTTGGGAACATATGTTTCATCGACTTGCAGAGCAGAAAAGCATGGTCGTCTGTTCACCAAGGACTCTGTGCAGCATTTGGTAACTCTCTCGCTCACAGGGGTCTTCTCATGCAACACACACAACCGGTTCAGGACCACGGACAGCTAAAGAACAGGTGGAAGAGCAAATATTGAAAAAGCATAATAAAAGTTTTCCATGAACCTCTACTTTCCAATGGACGAAAAAACATGTTATATATTAACTAGCAAGACTGAATCCAAGGTTGATTTGAGGTAGCGATTTGCTTATCTTTAGAACTACAAGTAATAAGAGGCTTTTTAAAGTATTTTCTCCTTTAAATATGTCTACATTTTAAGAATTATTCACTTGAGAAAATAATGATTAAAATAATTTGATGTGAGTCCTGAGATATGTGTTGGAGTGGGAAGGAAACAGTCTTATACTTTAAAAAAGACCCCAAAGATTAAGAAAGATTTTTAAATGCCAGGGGAAACATTGAAAACTCATGGAATTTTTTTCAAAACAATTTATCATTTTGGGGATCTTATACAAATTCTCACTGTGATGGCCTGGGTAATATAAGTGGCCAAGTCCTGGTGGCCACTACCACACACATACACACATGTGCATGCAAGCACATGTAGTCCCCCCTGCTTCCGAAAGTTAGCTTTGTCAATATCTAACGGCAAAAATTCATCATGCTTAACTTATTGTACTTAAAAGACTCACATAGTCTTCAGCACAGGACAGTCTTTCTGATTCAGGATGCGTACAACACTTGCTGCCCACTTTTCCTAGGCTTCTTGAGACCTCCACGAGAGTTGGAGTTGACACTTGAGGTACTTTCTTGGTGTAACGAACTAAAAGCCTGTAACAAAATAATCCATGTGTTTTCAGCCAGGCAAGAAACTGTCTTTCTCAAACACAGCGGGTCAAACAAAGAACACTTAGCCAAAATCAACAAAATGACTTTCTGTTCATAAAATTATCTCCATATCCAGGTCAGTGGAATAGCATGGGGGAGGACCTTGTCCTGAGTAACTAGGTAAGCCTATCTTTGATTCCACCTGTGCTGTATACTCTTAAGAAAGTGACTGACCTTATTAGAATTCGGTGACACTAGTATATTTATTAACTGCTTCTTTCTTTCAATAAAACCCACTGACAGCTTGACATATATCAGCCTTGTGCTAAATTTGAAAGATATGTATAAATTTTCTCATCTATAAAATGGGAGAAACTATACCTGACTCAATAGGGATGGTACAAGTATTAAATTAAAATTTTTAAAAAGCATGCAATCAACCTGGCATGATATCTAGCACATAGTAATCATTTACTCAGAATTCCAATCACCACTGAAAGTCATATATGACTATAATCTACTAAAAGGAAGAGACTATACCTGGTTCATTGTTGTTGTTATCCCTAATACCCATAGTTAGAAGAGTGCTAACATAAATATCTACTGAATGATGTGTCTCTTCTTGTCTTTACCTCCATAGATAAGGCTCTAGTAGATCAGGACATTTGTCCATCGGCTTATATGTTACTTCTCGAGCTACTATCATTCAAAGCCTACCATTTCCTCCTTTGTAAAGCATCACTGTATTTTGTTTGCCCATAAGCTATTCTTTAACCTTCAAGGGGCATCCTCAGCTCCTATATTCCAAGATGTGGTACTTTCCTTTCCAATCTCAAGAGACCAATTTTTTAAACCACACTCAAACATAGGATTCTCCATCCCATTAACCATTTTCTGTCTCCTCCTCCAGTTTTTCTTGATGGAGAAAAATGAGAAATATATACTGTATTTTCATGATTAAAATCTCTATGATAAATGGTATCTATATTAAGTTTTAATAAATTACAAATTGATCAAGAAAATAATCAGCCAATAAACAAAAATACATACGCATTTTGGAAGCCATATTCTCCAAGTTTTTCAAAAAGTTCACAGTTTGTTTTGACTAAATTGTGAGGCTCTTCCACAAGAGGTTTAAATTCATCAAACTGAAAGAGAACAGAATTGTGTTGACAGAATTCTACCTTAGGACCATACGAAGGTTGCTTTTCATCCTTCTAGGCAGAAAGAGATCCTTCCACCCTTTGCCCAGTCATTAATTAGATCTTTGATGCCAAATCTATTACAATATGTCCAAACTATTTATTTTATTTGGTGAGACTGTATAGTAAAAGGGATTAAGAAACTCAGGCTCTGGTGTGCTACTGCTGGTTTTTGAGCCAGGCCACTTGACCCATTTTCTAACTATGTAACTTTACTTTCCATATCCAAGGTTCAGAACCCTTACCTCTACAATAGGGATGGAAAAAAAAAAAAAAGAAAAAAAATAGGAAAAAAGAAAAATAAATAAACAAAATGGGGATGAAGATGGTATTCACCTCAGAGAATTGTTCTATAAACCACCTGAGTTAATACAAGTAAAACAGTACCTGGAAGATAATAGAAGCTCAATAAATGATGGCTATGACTTTATGTATCATTATCATTAAACCATATCTCTAGTTGGATTCTGAGCTCCCTGAGATAAGAGACTTTACCTTGGTCAAGGACTCCAGTATGGTACCTGGCATAGAGTAGGTTCTTGGTAGAACAAAGAATGACTTTTCTTTGATTCTGAAGTTTGGAAACCACTATATATGCCAGGAGTGCTAACTATCTTAAACATGTTACAATCTGTTGGGGATGGCTAAATATGGCAAAAATCCTCCAGAACAGGTTTTCTCTCCTTACATAAATTCTTGTAAGACAATTCCTAAACTTTTTCCAAAAATTTTGAAAATATTCTAGATGACTAGATCTCACAGTCTTCCTTAAGATGCCAATTCTTTTTTTAAGGAATATAAAACTATTTATTAACCACTGTTTACCAGCATTTACAATAAAGTAAACAATGTACAGCTGGATAACATTCTAAGACTCTACTTCTTGATATTTGATCAATCTTGGAATCCGGTTAACTATATATCTAAGTTCCTTAATTGACATTAATATTTATCTTATTTTGTTCCCAGGAACACAAAAAAGAAAAAAGCATGGTCAAGGTTTTTTGAAATTAGAGGTTGCACCCTTTAGATCTTTCCCTTCTAGGCTATTCTAAGTCTTATTAGCCATCTATTTTTCCTATAATGTTTAAGAGCACAGAATTAAAGCCATGTCAAGAAAAGATATAAGTTGCACTATTTAACAATTTACATTCTTTCATTATTTTTCTTTCTCATTATGAAGGCTCACCAGCCAGACAGCTCCATTTTTTTTTCCCTTGAGAAACCTACCACATGGGCATAGCAAGCAGGAGGATCATCGGTGGCACAGCACTTCTCTAGGGTTGCTTCATATTCCTTGGCAAGTCTCAGTAGCAATGAGACAGAGTATTCAGGGTGCCTTCTTGAGTATTCATACAAAAACCTAATTCAGATGAAAATAAAATAGATTTAATTGGACGAATGAGCAAGACAAATCACCTAATTAGCCTCAAGAGTAACTCATATCCCAAATATCTGAGTTCGACTAGACCCCATGCAAGGAAAGTTAATGACTAAGAGTCTGGGGTTCAGAACTAAAGCTACCTGCATTCAAATCCTGGCTATGTCACCTATTTTACTATATCACCTTAAGCAACTTATTAAAACTATTACAGACTTGGCTGCCTTCTCTGTAGAATGCAGATAACAGCACCTATCTCACAAGGTGGGTTGCAAGAAATGCATGACATAATCAATGCAAAGCATACCCTGTCTGGCACATATTAAATGTTTGATGAGTGACCCCTGTTTTTATTATGTATTTTTTTTTTATAATTTGGACTATATCTCAAAAAGGTTCTGATAGATAAATAGAGATATATTCTTAATTTTTTCTTTTTCCCCACTGCATGAATAAAATCTTTAATCTTTATGTAAAATACATAGTGCACATCACACTGTTATAATCCAACAACAGAAATGCAAAGTCTAACACCCCACTTACTAACTATATGTAATCATTTATTTTGTCACAGAATTTCATGCTGCCCTGCCATGCTACTGTTATTTCTGGTCTGTTCAACCAAGTATAAAGCAGACTTTATGAACAACTAAATATAAAGCAGATTCCAACTTCTCTTTATATTTTTTTATATAGATAGATAAATGGCAGGTAGATAAATAGATACAGATATACAGAGATATAAAGATGTATTATGTATATTCACACATATATATTGTAGTAAGTTCAAGAAATACTCTTTGAATGAATAATATGTGTATAATTTATGTATATACAAATGTTCCTAGAGGTATTTCCAGAAATATCCCTGAGGAGAAAAGGAATGGAATGGGGGCAAGGATAGAAACTTTTACTACTTCCCTCCTCTTCCCTATTCTCTATCGATTGAGTTTTTACGATAACTATGTATTAGTTTATAATAACATTTTAAAACTAATTAACTTTTGCAAAAAAAAAAAACTTAAAAACTAGAAGAGGGAAGGATTAAAAAGTATTGTAGACAACACAGAAATTGTAGCAATGCCAAAGGAAAGCCTAATATCTCTTCCTGAATCTTGAGACCATAGAAAAGCTATGGAGGGATTATTCTTTATCCACTTACGTGCCCAGGAACACATCCTTTGCCTCCTGATAGTTCTTGCAAACTTCCTTATCTTCAACAAAATCAGCAGCTAACGGGGACAGGTCAGCAGGCAACTCATCTCTTTCCGCCTCGCTGATGCAATGGGATTTTTCCAACACAGGCTTACCGCAGCATTCCTTCAGCTTAGTGGAGATTGAATCTTGATTTTCACATATATACTTGGCAAGATCCGCCTGTAAGCAGGTTGATAAAAATTTTTCAATGTAAATTGACATCGCTACACTTTCTCCTCAGACCTTTATTATGTTGGCAAAACATCTTTATTGTATTCTAAGACCAAACACATACCAACATGCCTTCCATGAACACTTTCAGTCTGCGCTCCCAAGACTAGAGACTCGGATAGAATTACTAAAATATTTCCACTTGATTACAAAAGACCGGTCAGTAACAGGGGCCCATATTGGTTATCTTTAATTTTATATTTCTACCACTAAGGCATTTAAATTTTTAAATTAAAACTCAGTATAATTTTTCCAAATATTTCCCTCAAATTAAGTACAGGCATTTTGAAACCAGATAACTAAATAAAATGTGAGATATTTTTGAAAAACTAGTCAAGACCATAGTCACAGTTTCTATTTACACATGTAAAACATTTGCCTTAAATTTTCCAGAAAGTGTCCTGAGAGATTAGGATTCTGGTATTTGGTCATATTTTCAAGTTTGGGGAAAAGAGATCTCATGCTAAATATTTGCATAGTTAACAAAGATGGTTAACTAAGAGAATATAGAGGGGCAAAAAATTACATAATTTCCAAAGATCTCTTTAGCAACTAGCCCTTCTCCAATTCCACCCACCTCCCAAAAAAGTTTTCTTTGAAATCTACCTTTCTACCAGCTGTCCTACTTCAGTGAAAGCCTTTGTTCTCAGAATATGACTGAAAGGGTTACAAATTAGTGAATGCGTTTATCAGATCATTTCATGAGTGAGGTGGCCAGGTTTAAATACGCGACAACAACAAAAAAGTACCATAAGGCAGGCAAAGAATTGAGCAGATTGTGCACAGAAAACAATCTCAACCCACTGTCAGCTTCACGAATAATACTAAGCAAATTCATACTTCCAACTGAACCATGTGTGTTACCAAAGAGTATACTTTACCCTGTCATCTGCACATTCAAGCAGGTCACCATGGCAGCATTCCTTGTGGATTTTGGCAAGATCTGTCACTAACTTGGAAACCTCTGCAAAGTCAGCCTTGGGAAATTTCTGGCTCAGACGAGCTACTGACCTAAGAAGAAAATTTCCCACCCAAACATTAATAACATGCAATATTTTATGTAAAATCACTAAGAAAATACTACTTGAACCAAGAAAATTCAGGACAAAACAGCATAAAGAAATAATTTGTAAAATTTGTTGGTTCTTTTTTTTTTTAATGCTAGTTCTGAACCACATGGTTATCTTAGGACAAAATATTTCTTTAGGGCAGAATTAGCCATTTTAAGAGTGTGTGTGTTGGATAGAAGTCCAGCCATTCATAAAAACAAAAATCAAGAAGAGATTCTAAAAGAGGCAACATAAGGGACACCAGGCTGGCTCAGCCAGAAGAGTTTGTGACTCTTGATCTCAGTGTTGTAAATTCAAGTCCTGCACTGGGTGTAGAGATTACTTAAAAATAAAATCTTTAAAAAACAAAGTGAAATAAAATAGGCAACATGTGGAGAAGCATCAAGTTTGGAGCCCAGACCTGGTTTCTCAATCTGGCTTTATCACTTATTAGAAGTGGGACCCTAGGCAAGACTCAGCCTCTACCCAGTCACAACAGCATGCTAAATTGCGGACTGATGTGAGGATTAAGTTAGTTGATCCATGCAAAAACATTTTACAAACTGGAACATGCCATGCAAACTCCTGTTATCTTTTTTTTAATCGAGCTCCCTGACTTCTAAAGGTGTCTGAGAAAAAAGAAATTCATAACTTCTACAAAATGAGGGAATTTTGATTAAGCATACTTTCACCAAGAAATTGATCCAACACAGTGTCTAAACTCTATGACATGTAAAAGGCGAATATCCATATGCCTTCCCAAATCAAGTCAGAGTCTCCTAAATCTGTTCAAAGCTTCTTCTTCCCCCAGACCAATCACAGCCTGTTTAACTGTTTATCATTTCCTGTTGGGGTTGTTTTATTTACTGAGTTAGTTGATTTTGGTGGAGTGGATGGTAGACACGGCAGGCAAAGATAGCTCAAGTGATGGTATCTAGAGAGCTCGCAGAATGTCTATTATTTTCATTCCTGTCCTGTTGCTGTTGATTCATTGTTGACTACCATGTGAGGGATAGGGGAGAGGGGATTTCTCTTGGCTTAGAAACTGAAGAATGTTCCTTCAACCAGCGAAGTAATATAAAAACAGAGGCCCAGACAAAAACAAGAGATTCACGACAGAGCTGAAAATGAATACTAACCTCGATGGCTAAATTTAATTATCAGAACATAAAAGGACAAATATTTCCACATAATTGATGGGGAGGGTGGGTTAAATTAAGTAGAAGACACTGACTACTGCTCTGTAAAAATACTGGATCATTAGAAAGGGATCTTTAGTTTTTATAAATAAGTGGGAGATTAGATACCTTAAAGACAAAAAAAGATACCCTCTAAATTCTTTGACAACTTAGCAAAAATATGATAAAAAAATTATGAGGAATTGTCACTGATGTTCTGATTTTCACTGCTGTTAATTTCTGCCTTTTAAACAACCGAAAAGATGCGTGTGAAAGCATCACATAAGGTGCCACATAAATGTACATTTTTGTCATCTGAACCATAATCATCTACATCATTACAAAGATTCAAAGTAAGTTTAAAATACCATGCTTTGAAAGCTCTTTCTCCGAATTTTTGGAGGCTGGCACACTTGAGTCTCTCTTTGGCGGATGAAGCCAGTACTTTTTCTCTCAAAGCATCAACCTGCAAAAAAGAAATGATTTGGGAAAAATTAGAAAAGGAAAATTCCATGCGAAACACCCCTTCATAAGTTCAGGTGAGACTGTGCCACATGGAATTTTAAAGAGATCATTTACACCTAAATTCCCAAGTGCTTACTATTGGCAAATAATTATTTTGCTATGGAGGAGGAGGACAATCAGTCTGGTCATAGCGTAAGCCTCTAGGTGGTTAAGAACCAGCATGGAGGCTTCGCCAGGGAAAAGGGACCTGAAGGGAAATGTGGAGGCACAGAGTACACTAATATCCCAGGGAATACAATTTTTCTGACTTCTCAATTTCACTTACAATTGATCTCAACCCCTCCTCCACCAACTCTCACAACATCAATAAGCTCCTTAGAGAATACAGTCCATAATAAATATTTATGGAATGGGTGAATAAACCCAGCCTTCTAGAGGCAGTTGAATTCTCTGCTTCGAATTCCCTACCCAGTAGAAAAAAGGCTCGTGAAAAGATTAACAAAACTGTGGCCCCTTGCTGTGCAGTTTTACAGATGAGTTTCTGTATGTCACTGTAGTGACCCACGCCATAAAAGACGCAGGATATTTAGACACATACACAGTGATTTCCTCTATCAGATCCACCATGGCAAATCTGAGAAGGAGGAATGAGGAGGTCAGAGGTCTTCAAAGAGGGTGAAAGATCTTTGGGGGAGTTAAGAGTGAGGGAGGCTTTTCTGTCCTTGTAAAGAAGTTTGTATCAGAGACAGGCGTTCCCTAAATCTAGCCATATGATGTGCAAAGTCTGAGGTTTGGTTATGAGTTGGCCCTCCTGTTCTGAGGAATACCTTTGGTGTCAGGCAGGCAGCTTTATCTGCAGCTTCGCAGCACTCTGTAAAAACTCCTTTGTATTCTTCAGCGTAGTAAAGGAGTTCTGGGGCATAAAAGTAAGGATGTCTTCTGGCAATTTCATATAAGTATCTACATGTTTAAAAAGAAAAACAGGCAGTCATGCTTCTGCAGCAAACAATATTACAAGAACAATTGTAATCAACAATCTCATCTAATTTACCAGTTAATCTCAATTTGCACACGATGACCTTGACTTTGTACAGGCTAAACTTATACATATAAATTATATATATATTTATATATGTATAAAGTTTTATATATATGTACACACATATACCCACACACATGTGTAAAATGGTTAAATTTTTGTAATATAATGTTTTTGACTAAACCAAAATCAGCTCTGAGAATAAATACATATCTTCATAATATTTTAACAGACCTCATCTCAGTTTTTTATACAGAACATGTCCTGTTTTAATGAACTCCAAAAGATCTTTGATCACATTTTTTTATCATGGAGAATTTTGTAGTATCAAATATAACTTCTTTGAAAATTATCATTAGAATGAAAGCTTCTAAGCCTTAATGCTGAAAATGTTTTTTATGGTAGCAATTGTTATCATAAGCCTTGATCTATTTCCTAATGTTTCATTTTGCAGCATAAAAATCTTATTACTTACTTTCCCAGAAACCTCTGTTCATTTTCGTGGAAGGCAGTGCACATGGCATCAGCCTCTGGGGTCACCAGCTGACCGAAGCCAGGATTGTCATCTTTGTGCTGCAGGAAGCATTCGTTTCTCTCAGGTTCTTTTTTCTCACAGCAATCAGCCATCTCACCATACTTGTCGCGAAGAGAGGCAACTGTACACAGTTTATCTCCAAAGAGCTCATGCTAAATGGAAGAGAGCAGATTTCAAATCATGGGGAGGTACTTTGTTTTCTTTGCACCCAAAGAGCAGTCTAAAAAGTTTCATGTATCGGTTAACCTTGGTTAGGAAACCATGTAAATTTAACATCCACTTTTTTCCTCAGGTGTAGATAGTTTCCCAGGATTTGACCATCTATGTAATTTTTGCAGGAATTATCCATCACATGATTACTGACAGTGAATAAAAAGGAAAGGCAACAAGACAATCAATGGCTTTAAGGAATGAACATTGCTCCTATTTCTACGGGCTACAAGCTGGAAGAGCTAATAAAAAACTCAAGGGAAAATAGTCTTCTAAGTAGTAGGTGAATTCACATGAGGAAAGAAAGTACTCAGAGAGTTTCTCATTTGATCTGCTCTTTTCTGAGGGTCCAGCTTTTAAGTAGATGCCATTCAAAAACTGAAGAGTAACACAATTTACTGTTTATTAATTATTATATGAAAATATAGATCTTTTTTATTCTAGAAACATTTGTCTCAAAACACATTCCATTAAATGTATTCTTTCTGTCCCCCTTAATTTTTATCATGAAAGTAATTGGAACTCCAGGGAAAATAAACTGCTGAAGACAGAATTAATTTGCAAAGGAAATATATTTCTAGAAGTCATATTTAGAGTCCTAAGATCATGTTAAAAATATTGAGTTAAAGTACCGATTCTACCTGGAGGGGAAGATACAAAGAAGGAAGTAAGAGAAGGGAAGCCTTCACTGGTAAATAAAAACTGACCTTGCCCCCAGCAAGGTATATACAGATTGAATGGGGAAAGAAACAAACCTCTTCCTGTATTGAAGACCTACCTAGAAATACCACAAGTTCTAAGTTCTTCAAAATGAATAAATGCCCTGATTGTTTATTGTATGTAAAAATATGACTATCCCTAAAATGAGGACTATATACTTATACTATCATTTTACCCAAGTAACAAAATTGACACAGAAATCAGATGAGTGCCTTCTGAAGATAAAAAAACATGCTCTCACTATTAGCCTCTATGATAGAAAGCACACTTCAGATTTTAAAAACAGACTTTTACAAATAACGAATTTCCATTTAAATACACTATCACTGAAGAAGAAATAGAAATTGGCGATGAAAAAGAATGAAATCTTGCCATTTGCAACAACGTGGATGGAACTGGAGGGTATTATGCTAAGCAAAATAAGTCAGTCAGAGAAAGACAGGTATCATATGATTTCACTCATATGTGGAATTTGAGAAACTCAACAGATGAACATAGGGGAAGGGAAGGTAAAAGAAGATAAAAACAGAGAGGGAGGCAAACCGTAAGAGACTTAAATACAGAGAACAAAGTGAGGGTTGATGGAGGGGAGGGGAGTGGGGGGATGGGTTAAATTCGTGATGGACATTACCGAGGCCACTTTTCAGGATGAGCACTGGGAGAGCACTGGGATGAGAGAAATCACTGGGTTCTACTCCTGAAGCCAAGACTACACTATATGTTAATTAGCTTGAATACAAATAATAAAGAAACAAATAAACTATCACTATTGTGTGTGGTCTTAATAAAGAAATGTTTTTAAACCTCTGGCTGTAGCTAGAACATCTCTATTGTAGAAGAAACAAAAGCTAGCCTTGCTTTTGACACTTGCTTACAAAGGAATAATTGAGGAAACTAAACTTGGATTTTTTCCTTTGAAATTATCAGGATTGGGGCGCCTGGGTGGCGCAGTCGGTTAAGCGTCCGACTTCAGCCAGGTCACGATCTCGCGCTCCGTGAGTTCGAGCCCCTCGTCGGGCTCTGGGCTGATGGCTCAGAGCCTGGAGCCTGTTTCCGATTCTGTGTCTCCCTCTCTCTCTGCCCCTCCCCCGTTCATGCTCTGTCTCTCTCTGTCCCCAAAATAAATAAACGTTGAAAAAAAAATTAAAAAAAAAAAAAAAAAGAAAATATCAGGATTACCGAAAAGAAGAAATGATAGTCAAAATCAGAATGTACTTACAAGTGACTTTTCACAGTTGGCTGCTGACTGGTCAGCCACACATCCTTTTGCGAACTCAGTTACTTCATTCACTAATTTTACATGATCTTCAAATGGACACTGCTGGAGATACTGAGAAAAGGCAACCAGTACCCTGAAACAAAGGACATAGAAACATGAAACACGGTGAAATTTTAATATAAAGTAGTTTGCTATGCTAAACAACAAATCGTGTATCTGTATATGTTCTGTATTATATACAACTTACTATTAGCCAGAAAGTCTATCTACATCAGCTATTATCTGAAGCCATATGTGGCTGTCTAAGCAAAGAAGACATGTATTTATGCCATGTTTAAATAGATGTGCACACATGTCAGCAGATGCACAAACAGAGCAGGCAAGCAAACTGTATTCTAAATAAGTCTAATTATGAGGACTAAGGACATTACATAGGCCCTTTGTCTATTTAAAACACACACACACACACACACACACACACACACACACACACACACGTCTCTCATTTAATCAGACTGTAGCATGAAATTGACCTTTAAAAAATAAACTATTTTCTCACTTTTTATTAGATTAAATAATATTAAAATGGTCTCAAGAGCCACAGACCTATTTGCTAGGTAAAGGAATTTAGTAAGTGAGCAGCAAAAGAAACCATATACTAAAGTCTTTCCCACCATGCAGGTTATGTAAGCATTCCAGAGGTACACTGTCCCATATAAGTGGCCAGTAGCCACATGTGACTGTATAGACTTAAATAAATTAAAATTAAATGCAACTTAAATTTTTGATCCTCAGTTGCACTTGCCACATTTAACATATTCAGTAGCCTCATGTGGCCAGTGGCTACCATATTGAACAGCACTGATATAAAATATTTCTGTCAATGCACAAAATTCTATTGGATAGTATTGTTCTAGAGCCTGGACTCTGATGATATGGGAATATAAGGTCTTTAGAATAATAACCAACTCTATTAGAAACTTTCAATTTGACTCTTCAATATCTTAACTTACAGGCCTCTGAAATGTTCTTCTCCCAAATCATTGAACCGATGAGCAATCTCACTCTGTTCTGAAAAGGAGAAAAGAAAAAAAAAAGGTTTACATTCTGAAGAAAACAACTTAGTTATAATGTTACTTTTTGTGTTTCTCTCCATGCGAATTAGATAGTCATTTGCTCCAAAACCTTGGCCTCTGATCCCTACAGAAAATCTGAGGATGATGGTGAACTATTTGTTCTGAACTAAAATGGAAGAGTTATCTATCACCAAAGATACTATTTGAAAAATCATGAAAATTGTTAAATATTTATAGCTTTATATTCAAACTTGGATAAGATCTAATGCTCCTGCAGTGTCCATTAAAAGCTACTGAGAGGACAGTCTGAAATGAAAAATATACATTCTGTTTATAAGATTAACAACACAGGTTTTGGGTTTTGTTTCTGTTTTGGGATTTTTTCATATCTCTATCTATCTATCTATCTATCTATCTATCTATCTATCTATATCTCAACGTGCAGTACCTAGGCCTTTGGGAATGTGGTGCTATGAATTCTAACGTTAAACTATATTCTGTGAAGTTGAAGTCACTCTCGGCTCCTTCATGTGCAGAAGGAAATTACAGCTACTAAACAATTCTCACCATTTTTTTCACCTAGGATGTTAGAAATATATTAATAAGATAACTTCCTAAGGGATCACAAATATAAAATACCATCACAGTCTGGAAATAAATGCTAACGGAAAACACTTCTTTAAAGATGCAGGGTTTTTTAAAACCATTCTTTTACGAGGAAAATAAAACAAAGGTTGAATAATAGGAAAATAGAATTCTTACGTGCTTCTCGACGAGTCACGCCCCTGGAATAAGCAGAGCTGAAGAGGAGGAGGAGGGAAATAAAGGTTACCCACTTCATTGTGCCAAAGGCTTGTGGGGTTGATAGAAGAGAAAAGGTAGGACGAACAGAGGGAAATTAGCACTAATATACTTCTTTAACCAATAATTGTAGATTATTAACCAGACTCATCTTGGTATTTCATTGGCCCCCAACTGATTACAAAATTCATATTATTCTTGCCAAAAAAAAAATCGTTTGACAAAATCCATTGCGTATGTTTGCCATCTGGAACTGTTTTTTCCACAAGACCTTGTCAATTCATTAGTTATGTAAAACATCAAGTTTTACATAAGACTTTAAACGATTTGTCCCTATTATTCATTACCATGTTCTTTATTTGTGATTTACCATTTGAATATTTTAATTTTTAATATGTGCAAAATTCTAACCAGACCGATGACTTAAATTAGAAATTAAGACTTACTAAAAGAGCTAAGCTTTGAACTGTATCTATTACTAACTCCAGCTATGTTTTTATCATCAAGTAATGAAAAATTTGTGCGCGCGCGCGCGCGCACACACACACACACACACACACACACACACACACGAGGGCTTCCATGTCATTCTCATTCTCCTGAAATGTTCTGTCTAAAAAAAAGTTGATGTTACCTCAGATGCAAGCTAAGAAAAAGCCACAGCCCCAATAGCAACTAAAGTGGATGTCCAGGTCTACATTCTTATCCCAGCTCTGGTCCACAAATGATTCAGGTCCTGTGGCAGGATATCTAGATGCATTGTAGGCATATCTCATAGAATTTTCAGTTAAGGAGACATGGGGAAGAAAATGGGCACAGTGACAGTAATGACAATCTCTGCCATAAAAATATACACAGGGCAGGTTGAGCCTTGATTAAACCTCTAGAGGTTATAAGAATCCTAAACCTTCACCAGAGATCACATTCTTTCCATCCCTGCTTCACACTTTTTTCCTTTCTTCCTTTTAATAAAAAAAGTCACATGTTCTTCTTTAATGTTATTCTTATTTCAAAATAAATTTAACATTATGTCTGAAAACAAAGCAAACATGACTCTTCCCACCCAAGATTCTGATCTCTACCTGTGAAGGGCTGTTCTATCTCTGCCCTTTTGCTTTAAAGATAAAGAACCACAAATTTCAACCAGTAGGAAAATTGACTTTGTCTGACACTACAAAGCAATAATTAGTTTTAAGCCAGTTATTTCACTTAATTAAATAACCAAGTCGATCAAAACTGGCAGTCAAGTGTCGTATGGCACACGGAGGCATAGAGACTAACAAATACCCCCAAGAGAAACATTACCTTTTTTATTCAGTCACATGATGAAAGGAATACATTTTCTATGATCATATTTTATTTTATGTCATTTTCAGGTATGGGTGCTACTTAAATAATCAAACACAGAAGAGGAGATCCTAGATAAGGAATAGGAGATAATAGGTAATAGATGATAGATACATAGATAGATGATAGATGGATAGATACGGAGTTTTCTTAAGTAGCACCAGGGAGTGCTGAATAATGGAGCTATACTTATCTTTCACGCCACAGACAAAAAGAAATCAAAGAATATCTTCCTGTAGAATTATTCCCATTAGGATAGAAATGGAATAGAATAGACTAGAAAACCATTTTTAATTCCAAAAGCTTATATTAGAAAATTTAAAAAGAATACTATTTTATAACTTTCTAACTTTGTAAATAGAAAAAAAATAATTTTTGGGGTAAATTATATGTAATTTTTTTTGTCTTCCAAGAGAGTAAGCATCTTTTATTTGAATTCAGGGTGCAACCCTAGCTTTTCTATCAGTCCTTGAGGAAGGCTTGATCAAACAGGCAGTCCTCATCATTGGATATAATTGTATCGCTAAATCACAAAAACAGGCCTTTGTCATACACACATACACTTTGTGCATGTTCTTTGATGTAACAAATGAAAATAATATTAGTCTCTCCATCTACTTTACACGGCAATACTAACTATATTATAATATGATGGTAAATATAGATCACAAAAGAAAAATCAAATTCATCATGGTTCTAGAAACTTAGAATTGATTTTCCCATATTTATAAAGATCTCATAACTTCCAAATATAAAATTGAAAATGCCTGAAAGAATTTGTCCTTACGGTACCAATATGGTGTTTCCATGGATATATCCTTATGAGAAATTAGTAGATGGCTGAGAAATTAAAATATTTAATTCTTAACAGTATCTGCATGCTTAAAATCCATCTTAATTAATAAGAAACACTTGAACATTTATATTTTGTGGATTCCCAAAGTAAGAATTCCTACATTTATCTTCTATTAGTTCTGCATGTACATTCTATATTGAAAGGAATAAAACCACATATATGTTAGTTTTTCTAAATATTCTGTTCTTCAAGTTTTTAAACTCTTATGTTTAGTTAGTCATCAAAGGACTCTGGCATGGGAGTAAATGTAAATGTTTAAACCAAGAGTTATAAATATGGCTTACAGAATCTAGTTTCTAAGTAAATAGGAAACTAGCTCCAATGATTTTTAGACATTTTCCCATTTTTGTGGGAGAAGTTTAAAAAGAGAGTAGGTAAGAAAATTCCTTCATATGAAAAGAATAGTATACTGATCATTTAGAACAGGAAAAATAGCTTAGTTGAAATATAAATATACCTGGAAATTAAATCTAAGTATTTATCCTTTTTCTTCTTTTTTTTTTTTTTTTTTTTTTTGACCAGATAGAAATGGAAGTTTTGAAGCACATGAAACAACTCTTTGGACCAGTCCCTCACTTCCTTGTCACCTTCATCATAACCTTAAACCTATATATACCTTTCTACTA
The DNA here is from genome assembly GCF_014898765.1 of Herpailurus yagouaroundi. NCBI lineage: Eukaryota > Metazoa > Chordata > Mammalia > Carnivora > Felidae > Herpailurus > Herpailurus yagouaroundi. The sequence continues at coordinate 108,864,181 of NW_024412376.1, forward strand.
CCCTCTGGGATTCCTGAAGCTTCTCACCAAGTCATTCAAACCAGGTTTCCCTCCATCTGGCCATCTTCTTAGTCCAGCCCTTATGCTGTTTCTTTCTATAATAGATGACTACTACTGGATTACCTTCTCTTGAAATAAAGTGAGGCATGCATAACAATGTGGAAACCATCTCCAATAATAACCTCAGTATTTTAACAGAAGCTTTCGAGAGACAAACACTTAAGTCATTCCAAAATATGAGAAATTTGGATCCATTTGGAGAGAAAATTGGAGACAGGGAAATCTTTTCATAACCTTCTTCCTATTATCCTGTGGACATATGCAGGTTCTAGCTGACATGAAGGGCCTGCACTGCTACATAAGGAGTATAGAAGAGTAGACAAGTGAAAGACCATGAAGCATCAAACTAACCAGTTGAAACATTTAACTGAGTTAATTTCTTATTCACTTGTGAAGAATACATTTCCCATTAAAAATTCAGAAAATTAATTTTCAAAATGTATAGACTTACACAGACATTTCTAAAGGCAAATTAAAAAATTGTAATCCAAATATCAATTGTCCCCTTATCTCCCTCCATAAGCCAATCCCCCCCAAATACCCACTTCATTAATGAGAAATACAGAATTTGCTGGAGATTTCATAGAAGACAAGAACATTTATATTATAATAACCACACGACATAACTATCTTTGGCTTGTTCCATCTCTTAAGTCCCTCCCTCTCCAAAGCTCCCATGACAGAAGGGTCCCTATTTCTGCCTCTCCTCATGGTACACTGATCCTGTGGAATTTACTGTGAATTTCACAATTCTTTACTATGCAGTTTAATTCAGTTCAATGTGAATTTCTAGCTCCAAACTCAAACACACATATCCATTTATATCTCCATGCCATATGGGTCAAGTTAGATTAAATTATCTTTAAGAACCCTTCACCTTGAACATTCTCTGATTCATATTCCAAGGTAGCAGTCTTATAAAATGAGAAAAGGGCCTGACTGGTAGAAGGTAGAATGAATATATGAAGTTAAGGTTTGGGGATCCAAAGTTGAGAATTTGTTCATTGCTGACCTGCCCAATGGCTCCTCAGGCATCACTCTCTACCTAGTTCAGGTTGACATTTTTAAGAAATAAAAAGATACTTTAAACTTGCCTAAACTATATAAGTAAAATGACACTTTCTCATATCTTTTTATCATTTTTCCATTTCAAGAAAAATATAGCTAATGCCTGAAAGCCATGCTTATTCATTCTTCATATAAGTTAACAACCAATAAAATCTATAAACATATGTTTTGAAATTGATGCCAGTAACTCTTCTTTTATAATAATAGCTACAAATGGAAATCAAACAAATGAACATGCTGCGGAGAGTTTAATAGTGTTAAAATATTCCTCTGCTAAAACTTTAGTGGATCATACACCTGAAACTAATGGAACATTTTATGCCAGCTATACTCAAATTTTAAAAACTAACACAACAGATGAATGGATAAAGAAGATGTGAGATATATATACATATATGTATACATATATATATACACATATATATACATATATGTATATATATATATATATATACATATATATATATATATACACAAACATACATACAAACAACATATAATGGAATATTACTCGGCTGTAAAAAAGAATGAAATCTTGCCATTTACAATGACATGGACAGAGCTAGAAGTATCATGCTAAGCAAAATAAGTCATCAGAGAAAGACAGATACCATATGATTTCACTCATATGTGCAATTTAAGAAATAAAACAAATGAGCAAAGGGGGAAAAAAGAGAGAGAGAGAGACAAACCAAGAACAGATTCTAGAGAACAAACTGATGATTACCAAACGTAGGGGGGGAGTGGGTGAAATAGGTGATGGGGATTAGGAGTACACTTATCTCAATGAGCACTAATAAGTAGAATTGTTGAACCACTACATTATACACCTGAACCTAATAGAACAATGTATGTTAACTATACTGGAATTAAGATAATAAACTTAATTTTAAAAACTAACAAAAACTAACAACAACAAAAAACTTCAGTGGATCAAATTTAGGAAGTTTTCATTAAAGGATGATTTTTTTTTTTCTTGATGTCTTCTAAAGCCTAGAATTTATTAGATGCTTTGTAATCTCCCAGTGCCAGAATCTAACTAAAACTCTAGCCCACCACCCAGCTGAACCTTGGAAGTTAAGTCTTGAAATTCTCATCAACTTTTCAAGCATCTACATATGGGCTAACATTAAGAAGTGAATTATTTGATCCAAAAAAACTTGTAACTCTTAAGAAATATATCAAATAAATAATTGGCCTAGTTCATCTTTTATTTTTTTTTATTTTTTTTTTTAATTTTTTTTTCAACATTTATTTATTTTGGGGACAGAGAGAGACAGAGCATGAACGGGGGAGGGGCAGAGAGAGAGAGGGAGACACAGAATCGGAAACAGGCTCCAGGCTCTGAGCCATCAGCCCAGAGCCTGATGCGGGGCTCGAACTCACGGACCGCGAGATCGTGACCTGGCTGAAGTCGAACGCTTAACCGACTGCGCCACCCAGGCGCCCCTTAGTTCATCTTTTAAAGAGAAATTCATTTGTAGCTTAACTTTAATAAATGTACAATGTAAATATTTTCAAATGATTTTTAAATATAATTATTGCACATATAAGCATTGAATTTTTCAAAATTAGTTTGTCATCATAGGGGCACTAAGAAAAGCTCTTTTATTAGAATAATATCTACAGGAATAAAGTTTTTATATATAAATATAGTTAATTTAATAATAATTTGTTGCAACAAAAATGTTAATTCAAGTAGAATAAAGACATAATTTTAGTAACATATGATGTTGATAATGGCTCTCTGTTTCCAAAATGCTTCTGATTCAGTTATGAGACATTCAGTATATTTAACACTAATGGCTTAAGTTATTCAATAAAATCCATACAATTACTCTTTCAATTTAATTTTAATTTTGTCTTCCCACTAAATATTTATTTACTCATTAAAATTATATTAATTAATCTCGCAGCATTTAATGTCTTGAAGGCAAATGACGGTTATTGATGAGTCCAAATTTCTCTTTGTTGTTACACGGAAAATTGGCAAAAAAATGCACATCAAGAAAGATGGTATCTACAGCAAACATTGTGCTGGCATCAACAAACCCACTATTTATTTAAGAACACCAGCATTCTTGCTGACAGGGCACAATCCAGAAAATCATGTTTTATACTTATTTTAAGTAGTACAATCTAGTCTTTCATTCATGCTAAAAATGTATTGACCACTGAATGTCAAGTATTTGCTGGTGTATGAGGATACAAAAGATTAATAAGACAGTTGCTGACTTCAAGGAGCCCACAGTTGAATAAGGGAGACAGACACATCGAAAGATCATTATAACACAACATTATAAATTACTGTGCATGTGGGATACAAGATACTTTATCCTGGGGTGATAAAGAAGTATCAGAGGGGCACCTGGGTGGCTCAGTCGGTTGAGCAGCTGACTTCGGCTCAGATCATGATCTCACGGTACATGAGTTTGAGCCCCACATCAGGCTCTGTGCTGACAGCTTGGAGCCTGGAGCCTGCTTTGGATTCTGTGTCTCCCTCTCTCTCTAGCCCTCCCCTGTCTGCGCTCTGTCTCTCTCTGTCTTTCAAAAATGAATAAATGTTAAAAAAAATTTGTTTTTAAAAAGAAGTAGCAGAGAAGCTCTAAACACAAGGGCAATCTCATGTGTAAATAAGATGTGTGGGCTCTTAACTTCTTGACTAACTGTATGATTCAACAGCCTGTAAAGCTTCAAATTTGCATTCTCTGGTTCATTTTTGCTTGTGAAGTAACTCTGCCTGAAGAAATGAAATGAATGGGTATAGGACTGAGGGAAATAAGGATGGTATGAACATGTGTGATTTCTAAATAGCTGATAAAAGACCAAAATACAAAAAGCAAAGAGTTGGGCCCCAATTTAGAAGATGATGGAAATTCTTGCAGGAGCAAGAAAGAAAGGAAAGGCAGACTGGCAGACAGAAAAGAGAGGCAGAATTTGCAATTATTTAGATTTCCAGGTAAAGCTAAGGATGAGATTGGACATTTTAATATTATAAGCACAAAACAATATTCTTATAGAAACTTATAAAATTTCCATGGGAAAATAGTTTATCTAAGATGATTGACAAAGCTGTGGACCACCCAAATATTTAGTGATGAAAAATTGTTCCTGATTCAAGATATATTTGTTTAACCATGTGCCTAGAAGTCTGAGAGGGCTTTTCTAGGGATCTAACGTTTATGCTGAGGAAGTTTTTAAATGGACACAAAGAATAAGGGAAGAAAATAGCTTTCTAGGCATAGGGGACAGCATGTGCAAGTGCTTGAGGCAGGAGAGAGCATGAAAGAAACTGAGAAACTAGGCAGAGTTGGAGAGAAGCACTGTGTGAGATATGAGAGTAGATGCCTTTTATGTCATCCTAGCTATGGTATTTTTGTTTTATTCTGAAAGCAACGAGAAGTTGAATGATTTTATTAGCGCAATGATATATCTTATTGATGCACAGAAAGATTACACTGGCAGCAGGGTAGGGAAGAGACTAGAAAGGGCAAGTGTATATATAGGAAGACTAATCAGGAGACTAATGCAGTAGTCCTTGCAACAGATGGTGAGATCTTGAGTTACATCAGTGATGTAGAAACAGAGACAGGTGGACAGATTGAAGAGATATTTAGGGACAGTACTAGCCAAGCAAGAAATCCTCTTCTTTAAAACCCATGCTTTAGAAGGCCTCCATTGGCCTCTTTTGGCTATGCACTGTCTCAAAAGCCATTGAGTCCACAAAACCAAGAGAATGCAACCACCAAAACCTGTCTTCCTCCTTTCCTGAATCATGATTCAGGCCCCCAGACCCTAGAACTCTGTCTAGCCTGCCCTGAAATTTTTCAGGAGCCTTGAGAGGGCCTTTAACTTGGGTATATCTTCCCAAGGGCAGACCATGTCACTGATATATTCACTTCTAGGCCTAAGAAGTGGCCAAGAGACAACTGTTTGGAGGAGATGTGGATAGAGCTGCAACATATGAGGAAGCATTTCCACATGTACATACCTGAGGCCCTTCATAATACAGAATGAATACAGGGTTGGGCAGAAAGGAGAGATAGGTCAGAGGTTGGCTCTGGTTCTTCCCAGCTCAAAACTTCAAGGAGATAAAATTAGCAGGACTTGATGTATTGAAAATGAATGATGAGGGGCGCCTGGGTGGCGCAGGCGGTTAAGCGTCCGACTTCAGCCAGGTCACGATCTCGCGGTCTGTGAGTTTGACCCCGCGTCGGGCTCTGGGCTGATGGCTCAGAGCCTGGAGCCTGTTTCTGATTCTGTGTCTCCGTCTCTCTCTGCCCCTCCCCCGTTCATGCTCTGTCTCTCTCTGTCCCAAAAATAAAAATAAATGTTGAAAATGAATGATGAGAAAAATAGGGGTCATAATGACTTCTAGCTTTCCACCTTGTATAATTCAATGTTTGTGGTATGACACACCCGTCCATGGTACATTAGACAAAGACCAGAGCGATGTAGAAAGATCATTCATTAGTATGACTTAGACATGTTTGGTTTCAGGTATCTTTGATACCTCTAAGAAAAGATGTCAAGTAGATGGTTATAGAGTCCAGAGGTCAGAGGTAAGGCCTAAGCTCGGAATATTATTGGTGAGTTATCAAGAAGTACAGGATTGAGTTGGCCTGGGGAGTTGGGATGAGCACTGGGTGTTGTATGGAAACCAATCTGACAATAAATTTCATATTTAAAAACAAATCCTAAAAAAAAAAAGAGAGGGAGAGAGAGACAGCCTGGGGAGAGAGTTGCGTGAAACAAGGACAGGCCCATTATGAAGTACTGAGAAAGATCAAAGATCAAAGAACAGATGGTCAAAGAAGAGGGGGAGAAAGCAAGGCAATGTTATATCGGGGCACATAAGTGGAAAAGGTAAAGAGTTACAAATATTACTGACATGAATGGTAGGCAAAAATTGAAAAAACAGGGGTGCCTGGGTGGCTCAGTTGGTTAAGCATCCAACTTCAGCTCAGGTCATGATGTCATGGTTCATGGGTTTGAGCCCTGTGTCAGGTTCTGTGCTAACAGCCCGGAGCCTGGAGCCTGCTTCAGATTCTGTGTCTCTTCTCTGTCCCTCCTTTGCCCACACTCTCTGTCTCCCAAAATAAATAAATAAACAAACAAACAAACAAAAAAAGAATTGAAAAAAACATCTGTTGCAAGGGAGTTACTAATTTCCTGAATAGAGCTGTGTTTGATTAGAATGATAATATCAAAAACCCAGATTGGAGTGGCTAGAGAAGTAAACAGGAGGTGAGAAATAAAATCTGTAGTATTAATAAATCTTCCAACAAATTTGGATGGGAAGGGGGACAAAGAAAGAAGGTTGAGAGTCAATGACTGTTATTACTTGTGATCATTTAGAAGCCAGTGAGAAGGGTTCCACTCATTGTGATTTCATTTTCTCTGTAAAACAGTGATTGTTAAGAATGAAAGGCTTGGGTGTCAACTATACTCAAAAATATAAAATAAAATAAAAAAGAATAAAGAGTTTGGAGTTGAATATTCGAGGGAAATGGAGAAAGCTAAAGTAGTCATTAAAAATGAGGGCACACACTGAGCAGGGAGACTTATTGCTTTTGGCTAAATTGTAAAGTAAGAAAAATTAATCCATGGCACTCATCTCCCTCTCCAAACCCTCACCAGGGCTCATGATAATCCCTCTCTCCCATTCCACTGCCCTCTACAAACCTCAAACACATGCTTTGGACTCACCCCCAGCACTGCTCTTCTCCCAGGTGCCCAAAGCCCCCACTGGTACCCTGCCTCCAAGTTCTATGTGCCTCCTCTCTAATGGACACCCCACACCAAAACTGTCATTTCTGAATTTATGGGCAAATTCAGGTAGGTGCTGAACATCAACAATCACATAAAACTAAATCCACAAAATCTAAGAGCCTCTCCTTATCTCAGTCCCATGCTCACAATCTTCTCAATGCTGTGTTTCCTCTACAAAACCACACCTAACCTTCCTAGAAATAGAGCCATCTTAGAAGGGACTGCTCTGCTGTCGATGACTTCCTAATGGATGGAATCTCAGAGAGCTAACAAATGAAGGACAGAACCTGAGGATGTGGTTCCATGGTTCTTCAAATCTCGCCAGGTAGGTCCTAACCCACTAGGACAGAAGGTTCACTAACCCTTATAAATAACCACTGGGGCTTGAACTTGGTGCTTTTACTTTGGAATCTCTATTTGGTTGTTCAGAAACATTTTTCTTTTTCTGTCTTTCTTTTCTTTCTTTCTCTCTCTTTCTTTCTTTCTTTCTTTCTTTCTTTCTTTCTTTCTTTCTTTTTCTCCTTTCCTTCTCTCTTTATTTCTTTTCTTTCTTTCTTTCTGTTCAATTTTAATACTATAAAATTCCTTCCTTCCTTCCTTTCCCTCTTTCTCTCTCTCTCACCATTGAAGTTGTTACATTGACCTTTCCTTACAACTGAAATGCTGCAATATATGTCCTACATCCTCAACATAAGGCCCTTGAAGGCATAAACCATGTCTTATACTCGTTATCTAACACCAGATCCATGAATTCCTTGGTTATAGGAATCATCCAAAACTTTCACTGAATGCCAGTTTAATTTGACTAATCAAGAGGCAACCACACTCATATGGTAAGAGGCCTTGAGTAATCTGATATACCTACTGTATGTTTTCCCACATTTTTCGTTCTCATTGAATTTCAGTCTGGGAATTCATTTAGTTAGAGAGAGAAAATCAAGGTAACCAAGTTAGCAGAAGTTGACTTACTTTGATCTTGACCAACTTAAAAAACTAAAAACATTCTAGCCAGTAGGCTTACCAGGGTCTATTTAAATAACTCCATGATACATCCTGTTGGCTCAGGAGCCACATTCATTGCCCAGAATGTTGCTCAATTCTTAGCATGTGCCATACAGCTGACATTTTCTTGCCCTCTCCATCCATATCCAACCAGTTCCAAAGCCAATACTAATTCACATTTATATTCTTTTGTATTCAGTTTAGTTGAGTAAGCAAAGGGGGTGCTGGAGTTCAAATATGAAAATCTTTTCAAGGACTCAACCATGTGAAGCAAGGCCATTTGTTGAGAAACTTTGTCAAAGGCACTTACCACATGAGTGTTATTGCTTCTTCATCAGCCAAATTAAACTGACAGCTAGTTAACCTAAATCAGTCCATTTAGGAGTTATTCTGGGGTTCATTCTAACTATACCTAAAAAATGTGAGCACGTTCCTGGGAAATATAAAATATGAAATGTGTCTACCAGGATGGAGAGGGGAGGGGATTTTACTCTGTAGGAAAAATCTGGTGCAATCAGATATTAACATAGACACCCTTCCTTTTAAACTCAAACATGTTTTTAGAGGGAAAAATTATTATATTGCATACTATTTCTAATATTACTTGTTATCCATACTCTGTGGTAGGTCTAACTTATTCATATGTTAGAATCTCTCTAATTATAGCCTTGATCATCTAGGAAGAATTTCTATACCCTGTGAACTTTATTTCCTAATGCCCTACAACACAATCCAAAATCTGTATTAGCTTGCTCCTTATTGCCAAAAATCTCTACAATCTACCAACTATAATAAGATACTGATTTTCATCTATCTTTAGAATAGTTTTTCAAACAAGGTCATGAAATAAATTTAGAGTAGCATGGTCAATATTTTTTAGTAAAATAAAATGAAGAGAATTGATCAGAGTGCATTACATATAATAGGATAAATATCATTCTGTGGAATATTTGCTATATACCTCCATATCAGGTCATCGTGTGAAGTGTATTTCTTACTATGGTCACTGTCAAAAAACTTAAAGATCCTTTCCTCCCCTTAAAATCTATTTGAAATAAGCTCAGTATGTCAGTATGTTCAAAATCAATTTGGCATTTTCCCACCAATCTAACTTTTTTTCCAAATCTATTCATGTGGCTTATTATACTGTAATTCTCCATGTCATTCATTTGATAAACTTATAGTAATTTTAATACTAAAAAATTTTTGATCCATCCTTCAAAATCTCACATGTATCCTTATCCCAGGACACTGACACAACTCTGGTTCTGGCTCTCACCAAATCATGCCTGAGTTATTAGAGCAAACTCTTAACTAATAGTCTTACCTTGAGTCCCTATATACTCTGATTAGTCCTAAAATTTTCCTCTCCTTAAAATCCTCTGATGTTTATTTTAAATAAATTCCAGGCTCCTTTCTCTAATATTCAAAATAGCCAGGAATCAATTTCCACTAGTTTATAATATAAATAAAAGCAGAGCCTATATCCCCATCACTGCAATATTCCCAGTGGATAACACATGACTGGCACACAACGTATGTTCAATAATACTTGTTGAATGGGAGCACCTGGGGCTCGGTGGGTTAAGCATCTGACTTCAGCTCAGGTCACGATTTCTCAGTTCACAATGTTGAGCACCACCCCCCCATCAGTCTCTGTGCTGACAGGTCAGAGCATGGAGCCTGCTTCAGATTCTATGTCTCCCTTTCTCTCTGCTCCTCCCTAACTTGCGCGCGAGCACACCTACTCTCTCTCTCTCTCTCAAAAATAAATAAACATTAAAAATTGCTTTAAAATAATATTTGTTGAATGGGTAAGTAAATGAATGGACAAATCAATGAAGAAATGGTCTCTGTAACATATCTTTTATTTCTCTTTCACCTGTCCGTTTCTCCATTAAGTCAGTGATACTCATTGTACCATTTTTGCAAGCCTACAAAGTATCAAGGTATACAACACTGCACAGGTGAGAAGACTGTGTAAGTTCATTTCCAGACCAAAGTGTCTCTTAGGCTGTCTCCCACCATGATGACTGACCCCTGCTTTCTATTTACATACATCCTCCTCCTCTTCAGAGCATACCTCAGAACCTCTCTCCCTAGCCTCACGTCTTTTCACTCTCTTCTGCTAATCTCTACTACTTTGTTTTAATTCTTATTCACATCTTTTGAGTTTTTACGGTTTTATTAAATTTTAATTATTTTGTAAGAATAAAGCATTTTCCAATTCATTATAATCTCCACAAAATCTCAGTCTAGTATTAGACAGTTAGTAGATACTTGTTAAAGCCACGAATTACATTAAATGAGTAAAACTTTGCAAAGTTATTATATTGTGAAAAAAACTAAGGAAAGTTATTAAATACATTTATCTCTAGCAAACTTAACATTCATATAAGTAATCACATGCACTTCTGGCACATAGTGGATTCCCCATAAATATTTGTTGCACGAATGAGCAAACAGCTTCCAGTCTAGTGTCCATAAGCCCCTTGATATGCATAAAAGCACAATAAAAGTTCATGAGCTTATTGTCAATACTGCAAATAATAGTAATAGAAATTTTGTGTTTATTCATGGTAAGGATGCAGACACAAAAATCTCAAGTGACTGTCCATTAGGTTAAAACTGTATCGGCTCTGCTAAAGTACCGGTGAGTATATCAGAAAGAAAATGACAGTCATTGATTTAACATTTATAACGTGCCAGGAGTGCTCAGCATGAGCTCATTTGCTCTTTAGAACAACCTTAGGAGGACAGCACTGTTACTGTCTCTATTTTACAAATGAGGAAACTGAGGGTAAGGTAAAGTGAGATTAAGGAGTTTGCCCAAGGTCAGAAGTTAGTAAGCAACAAAGCAGCGATAATGAACTCACACAGTCTTGTGACAGGAGGGTATAGATCTAATCTATGTATAGATTTAATCCGGGTATAGATCTAATCTCTGAGGTCTTTTCAGAAAAATTTGGGCAGTTATTCTCTACTAGCAGTCCCTAAAAAACTTCCATTATATTCACAAAGTTATGTCCATTGGCATTGGCAGTCAAAATATTTCTCCTCGAGTTTGAGCAGCAGAAGCTGGCATGGGGATATATCCCTTTTGTTTTCTGCTTTATTCTTTGTTCCCCTAAAATAAGGTCTCCAAGTGTCACAGAGTCCTTGCTTTTTATAATGCCAGTGGCTATAGCAGCAAGATAAGCAGTTGGTAGAGGTGGCGGTGCTAGCCAGAAAGGAAGACAGACACTGGTTACCATGTCAGGAATTCAGCACTAAAGTATCCGTGAGTATTTTGAATTTTAAGTAATCTGACAATATGTTAAAGCTGGAATCCACTATTCTATATCATTTGATTCCACTATTAGTAAAACAGTCATACAAAGCTTTATTTTAAAATATATTTAACCAATATTCTTTTCAATTCTTGTTTTGCCACTTCTAGAAGATACGTGGAAGGAACACTCTTTCATAACTCTAAAAGCAAAGTCCTCCAACCCACACAAAGACCTGCCCTTCTAGGAAGATTAGGTTTGAGCTTGTTTGCAGTTTGGCTGTACTGATGATTGCCTTTCAAGTTGAGTAGGTTAGATGAGACATCTGTGGAATTTGTTTGAAGACAGATGGGTGCTCAGATACAAAAATGCTGGATTAAGCAGAGGCAGAGTGGACTGGAATGATAAATACAAATGCAAGCCATGTAAAGGGAGCAACCAAGAAAAAAAAAAAAAAAACAAGGTACTCATGGTAATGAGCATCCTTTTCATAATAATTATCTAGGAGTGTTGTGGGTGACATATATAGGCACTCCATAGAACTGCCACTGCACATTTTTCTGTCTCCTTCTCATTTCCATTCAGTTCACTCAAATTACTATCTAATGTCCATTAGATTTACCATATACTTCTAGTATCTATGCTAGCTACCACATGAAGCATTATCATGCATCGGTTAAGAGCACAGTTACTTCAACTTTTTGTGCATTGATTTTCTCTCCTCCATAATGGGGATAATGTTCATTCACGGGGTTACTATGAGAATTAAATCAGTTAATGCGTGTCAAGTGTACCCAGTGCTTGGAACATATTGGCACTCAATGCATTTTAGCGAGCATTCCCATTATTACCATGAGAAAAAAACAGGCTGGGACCAGCAAAGTCTCTTACCTAAAGAGTGCTCGAATAAAACTGCACCTATAGACATACATACACACGTACTTTAAGAAGACAAAACAGCATGTGGCTAACCACAGACTGGCCTCCAGAGACTTGACAGCTGTCCATGTAGCAAGAGCTGGAGACAGCTCTGGAGGCAGTGTACTCAGAGATGTGACTTGATCTAGGTCTAAGAATATGGGTTCAACCTGGACATGTTGCTATCTTCATTATTCAGATCAATACAATTTTAAGAGACTAGAGCAAAATCTTAGGACTGGCTTGGGGAAGGGTGGGGAAAGGTAGATGGGAGAACACAGGCCAGGTTGAAGGAAGGTAATTGATAGCTCTGTTGGGCCCTTAACGTTTGGCCAAACTTAACGTTCGAAATATGTTAGACATCCTGATAGAAATATCATATTGTTCAATATGTGAATCAGAATTCAGGGGAGAAATCCTGGCTAGAGATAAAAAAAAATTGAAAAACTCATACAGAGATGTGTTCAAAGGCCTGAATTTAAGTGAGATGATCTGATCACCCAGGAGGAGAGTGTAGACAGAGAAGAGATGGGTACTGAGGACAGAACCCTCATTACTACAAGACGGAGGGGTCTGGGGGTGGAGGAGAAACCCTCATCAGAGACAACTAAAGAGAAGGAATGGCTATGAAGTAAGAGGAAAATGTAAGAGTGTCTGTGGTGTAGAAATCTAGAAAAGAAGACCCAGACCTTATGCCAAGTAATGTTGCTGGTTACTGGAAGTTAAGATATCTACGGCTACTTTATAGGTACCTTGAAGACAGCAGAAGCCTTAAGTTTCTACTTTTCTCATTTGTGCATCACCAACAGCACTTAACACTTAACTGGGTGGCTCAGTCGGTTGAGCATCCAACTCAGGACTCTCAGGTCATGATCTCATGTTTTGTGAGTTTGAGCCCCACATGGGGCTTGCTGCTGTCAGCACACAATCTGCTTTGGATCCTGTGTCCTTTCTCTCTCTGCCCCTCCCCCCATTCACACACACACACACACACACACACACACACACACACACACTCTATCTCAAAATTAAATAAACATTTTAAAAAAGCAGAGCTAAATATATGATGAAGCATACAGTGAGAACTCACTAAGTCATTGCTGATTGATTATACACACAGGTAACACAATCAAAAATCAAAACCAGATCTACCTTGATAGGAGAGGTAATAAATTTCTGTTTTTACTGATCTCTAGTTCCACTGAATTGGAAATGGGAATCTCTGTGTAATCCCATTTGGCTATCTTCATGAACAATTACTAATGATTGACTAGTCACATCACACTCTGATTTAGTGATGCAATATCTATCTTGGTGTCCATTCCCCAGATATCTTGACCCTAAGATTTAAATAATCTTGTGCAAAAAAAAAAAAAAAATGAGATAGATTTATTGTTGTGTTTCATTTGGACAAATAGATGGTTGAAATCTTTCTTGAGAATATACATTGTATTAAGACCAATTTGGGACCTTTATGAAATGCACAAAAATATGAATATGCACAGCAATTCCTCCTACAATTTTACAAATGGAAAAGCAAAGACAGGCCAACAAAATCTATAATACAAAACACTAGGCCATGATTGCTAGATAGAATTATAAGCAATATGCACTTCTATTCATTCATAGTACTTTAAAATTTTAATATAACTTAAAACTTTAAAATCACCTCTGCACTTTTTTCTAATTCCTTTTGCACACAGCAAAGTATCCCGTCGAAATCCCTCAGTATACTAAAGAATGAATTCACTTACAGGTTTTAAAACTATAATATCGGACCATCCATTGCATTGAAGGTCAATGACCTGATGTTTACACTTTAATCCTTTACCACAGATAATTTGCAAAACCCAGGTGGACAGCAAATACTTTACAACTCTAATCAACAAAGAGTGAACTATGTTCATTGAAAAGTATACTCTGGGCAAATGAATTACAGAAAGTCCACACACAAAAAGTGACCCTCAAAGAGTAGCCTAGCTTTTGGGAGAAGGAGAAATGCTGAGTCTAGTATTTGCACTTTTAGTTGGGGAGATCTCATGAGCAGAGATTCAACAAATGAGTCCCAACATTCTATAACATGAGTAACAGCTAATAGCTCTGAAAAGTTTCAGTGATAAATACAATAAAACAGTCACTAACTTAAATGTGACAGTGATCTAATTTGGGAAAATACTAAGAAATATTCATTACGTCTCACATGTTCTGCTAAGCCCATTTTAATGCACCAGTGGAGAGACATTTATAAGGGACAAGGTGCTGAAGTAAAACTAGGGATTATAATACTAGTTTTCTATACCTGGAAAGATCACTTTACCTTTTCCAATATGAAAATTTTTTGAATATTGCCATGGGTGGCCCTGGTATACCCAAATTAGAAAAATAATTCCAGAGACATTAAGCTTAGTTTGTAGAAGTTCTTTCTCCCTCTAATCTGCTGTCAAAAACCCATGATGTACAAAAAGAAAACGTAGTTCTTACATTGCCACTTCCATATTTGGAGAGAGAAGTGACTAAGCACACAGACTGTCCAGGTATGATCTTGCCTCTGCCATTTAGTACCTTTTGCCATTGGACAAGCTACTTAACTTCTTTATGCCTCAGTTTCCTCAGCTATAAATTGGGGATATGAATTGTGTTTGAAAGGATTAAGTGATTTAATACATGTGAAATGTCTGAAAAGTACCAGACACATAGCAAGTAACTCAATATGTATTGGCTATTATAATTACATCTTTATTATTGTTATACATTGTAAGCACACAAGCACATGTGTATGTGGATATTATGGTGTTTAAAAATAAAAATTAAAAAAAAAACACAAGCAAATGGAAATGAAGCATCCAAGATGTTTAGCAAACAGAATATACTTTAAATGTCAGGAGAGAGAAAGAGGAGAAAATACATGGGCCCACTCACATATATCCTTCATTACTGAATGATATGTGCACAGTAACTCTAAGAAATATTTGCAAGGCTCACCTACACGCTCTTTGTAAAAACCTTTACATTTTCCCTGTTTCAAAGTCTTAAACTGATACTGTTAAAAGCAGCCAGACAAACAAAAAACCAGACTCTTAAACATAGAAAATGAACTGTGGTTTGCCAAAGGGGAGGTTGGTGGAGGGATAAGCAAAATAGATAAAGGAGATTAAGTGGTACAAAGTTCCATTTATAAGTAAGTAAGTCACAGAGATGAAAAGTACAGCATAGCAAATATAGTGGACAATATTGTAATATCGTTGCATGGTGACTACACTTATGGTGAGCATTGGTCAAGGTATAGCATTGCTGAATTAGCACACACATCTGAAACTTATGTAACATTGTATGTCAACTATACTTCAATTTAAAAGAAGCAGCCAGGGGCGCCTGGGTGGCGCAGTCGGTTAAGCGTCCGACTTCAGCCAGGTCACGATCTCGCGGTCCGTGAGTTCAAGCCCCGCGTCGGGCTCTGGGCTGATGGCTCGGAGCCTGGAGCCTGTTTCTGATTCTGTGTCTCCCGTTCATGCTCTGTCTCTCTCTGTCCCAAAAAAATAAATATTGAAAAAAAAATTAAAAAAAAAAAAAAAAGAAGCAGCCAAGAGGCACCTGAGTGGCTCAGTCGGTGAGTGTCCCACTTTGACCCAAGTCATGATCTCACAGTTCCTGGGTTTTAACCCCACATCAGGCTCTGTGCTGACAGCTCAGAGCCTGGAGCCTGCTTCGGATTCTGTGTCTCCCCCTCTCTCTCTGCCCCTCCCAAGCTCTGACTCTCTGTCTTTCTCTCTCAAAAAATAAATAAACATTTGAAAGGAGAAGAAGAAGAAGAAGGAGAAGAAGAAGAAGAAGAAGAAGAAGAAGAAGAAGAAGAAGAAGAAGAAGAAG
>NW_024412376.1:108880146-108880763 GCF_014898765.1 Herpailurus yagouaroundi
AGAAGAAGAAGAAGAAGAAGAAGAAGAAGAAGAAGAAGAAGAAGAAGGGGAAGAAGCTGCCAACAGCAGACAAGACCTTCCAGCCTTAGCAACTTTAAAGATTTAAGAGTCAAAATTGCTCAGGGAGGGGAATGATGTGGGAAACAAACGCTGAAGGAAATGTAGATAAAATTAAATTTCCTTATAATCTGCATCCCATTGATAAATACTTTGAGGCAGGCAGAGTATAACATTTCTCCAGGAATTCCCTACTGTCTTAATGTTAATATTTTGCTAGAGGGAAAGACAACCTTAGCTTGACAATGGCTAGACCTCTAGGATCCTGTGTCTTCTTTAGCATATAAAAACCACTTTGGAAATTTCTCCTTGCCTTTACTTCCCCCAACTCTCAAGTATATCATCTGTCACTCTTCACAACCCTGGGGCACTTCTTCCTGCCCCTGGGTCTTGTCCCCATTCTTTAATAAAAATCACCTTTTTGCACTAAAAAAATTAATAAACAAAATAAAAGAAGCAGCCAAAATTAACCTGGGATCCCTAAGAAGGAAAAAATTTTAAAAATCTAGAAAATATTTTATTTTATTTTATTTTATTTTATTTTATTTTATTTTATTTTA
>NW_024412376.1:108880773-108890493 GCF_014898765.1 Herpailurus yagouaroundi
TATTTTATTTTATTTTATTTTATTTTATTTTATTTTATTTTATTTTATATATGCATGCTAAGTGCCTAGAAAAGTGCCAGACACCTACCAGAATCCTGATATAAGATGAGTGTTAAAACGGTTCTGGCTGTGTTTGGAGTGAATTACTTCTCTGACTCAGCATTACAGCAACAAATGCAAGAGATAATAGTTACTCTGTATTATTTATAAGTTTCCTTCGGTGTTCAGGACCATTAAAATTTTTTTTTTAATAAATTAAGGCTCACTGTTAAACAATCCTACTTTGTCATTCTCCCAATCCTCAACAGGAGGGCTCATTTCTCTAGATTCTTACCTTCTGTCCTAATGTGACAATAAAGAATACCTCAGGGGGTGCCTGGGTGGCTCAGTCAGTTAAGCGTCTGACTTTAGCTTAGGTCATGATCTCACAGTTTGTGAGTTCAAGCCCCACATCAGGCTCTGTGCTAAGAGCTCAGAGCCTGGAGCCTGCTTTGGACTCTGTGTGTCTCTGTCTCTCTCTGCCCCTCCCCTGCTTACACTCTGTCTGTCTGTCTGTCTCTCTCTCTCTCTCTCTCTCTCTCAAAAGTAAATAAACATTTAAAAAAATTTTTTTTAATTCCTCAGGATCACCTTGCTTCATATGAGGACTCCCAAAATCTTCGGGGTTGATGCTACGATCACTGGATATTTACCAAATATTCAGAAACTGAAGATGACCTGTCCCTATAACATGAAATATCAGCACCTATGAAATGGGATAACATTTGATCTGAAAATTTTTTCCTTTTGTCCAAAAAATGTTTTTTTAGTCATAAGTAGTTAGGCTATTCTATTCTGAATGCATTGGAGGGGGGATGTTACAGGATGAAAAGCATGGACATAGTTCCTTTTGATGTTGGCTTCTAAAACTTAAGCTCTTGGGGGAGTCGAAAGTATTTGTGAGGTACACAAAATGTTTGAGATAAGTATTTCAGGAAGAACAAAGGACATGAGGAGACACAGGAAATAACCTATCAAGCTGGAGAAAGGAGACATGGAGGGAAGTACAAGAAAATACTCCCTGGAGGCTGGAAAGAAAGGCTTCCCTAGAGACTCTTTTTCTTGAAAAGGAAAGGAAAGGCAAAGAAAAAATTAGCATCTTGAGAGAGAGGCAGGCCCTGTGTTCTATCCCAGGAAGGGTTTTGGGAGAGTGCAAGACCCCAGAAGAAATGACTGTGTGGTGTGTCTTAAGCAATTCTAAACTGATGAAGCTAAAACTTTCTCCACTGTAGCAGGTTCAAAATTGAAATGAATTTGGGGCGCCTGGGTGGCGCAGTCGGTTAAGCGTCCGACTTCAGCCAGGTCACAATCTCGCGGTCCGGGAGTTCGAGCCCCGCGTCGGGCTCTGAGCTGATGGCTCAGAGCCTGGAGCCTGTTTCAAATTCTGTGTCTCCCTCTCTCTCTCTGCCCCTGCCCCATTCATGCTCTGTCTCTCTCTGTCCCAAAAATAAAAATAAATGTTGAAAAAAAAAATTAAAAAAAAAATTGAAATGAATTTGACTTACAAAAAATTAAGGAAAGTTACATTCTTGCACAGCTGCTTTACTTACAAAACACATGCATGGACACATACACATATACACACACACCTACATGTATTTAAGTAAATTAAAACTAATTTTGCAGGGCACCTGGGTGGTTCAGTCGGTTAAGCCTCTGACTCTTGATTTCAGCTCAGTTTATGATCTCTCAGTTGGTGAGATTGAACCCTGAGTCGGACTCTGTGCTGGCAGTGTGGAGCCTGCTTGTGATTCTCTCTCCCTTTCTCTGCCCCTCCCCTGCACACACGGGAACATACGCATGTGCACGCTCTCTCTCTTAAAAAAAAATAAAGTTAAAAAAAGAAACTAATTTTACTTTGAAAATTGATCTAGCCCTCCCCCAATTTTTAGCAAACTCCAAGACTTTCACAAATGCATGATACGTTTAAGAACCCAAGAATCCTGTATAATTAAAAAACCATTTAAATAGTCATTCAGGTTCATTTTTTCTATTGTTTATAAATCATATAATTTTATGAAAATAAATAATATTCTAACATTTTCAGAAGAAACCAGATGTAAGTGCCATTTTCAAAAGCCCCTTCACTTTGATTACATTGTCAGTATCTTGAAATCAACATTTTCTAATACATAGTCACAAAATTACATATATTTACACATATTCAATGACATCACATAAAATGTTTTAATAGTTTCAACTAGTTATTATCTTTAAACAATGAGAGCCAGATTACTGATTCAATCTGACAAACTGAATTTGCTACATCTTTCTGTTTTTATTTTACTAAGTGTATTTATAGAATTTAATCATATACCCTACTTAAGACTTGTAGAGAGATCTTTAGCTCATTTTGAAATATATTAAGCATTCATTGTTTTAGTCAGTTATTTCCCATATATTTACCAGTGCCTGCAGTATGCCAGGAATTATGTTAAAGACATAAGCAAGGGGCACCTGGGTGGGTCAGTCGGTTAAGCGTCAGACTCTTGATTTCAGCTCAGGTCATGATCTCACAGTTTGTGACATGTAGTCCCAAGTCAGGCTCTGTGTCCAACAGCATGGAGCCTTCTTGGGATTCTCTCTCTCTCTTTCTCTCTCTCTCCCCCTCTCCTGCTGCTTGCACATACCACCCCCTTCTCTCTCTCAAAATAAATAAACTTAAAAAAAAGAAAAGAAAAGAAAAATGCTTTACTCCTGACACACATTGTTGAATAAGTAAAGAGTAAATATTTTCAACAAAAAGTTTTTAACATGTTTTCAGAAAATCCAGTATATAAGTAAAGATTTTAGTGGCATGAGATTACTCTAGTAGGCTTCTGTAATTTGCTAAAAGTGTGAGAAATTGGAAATGCTAATGAAATACCATTAATTTGAAAAATCCAGAGGAATAGTTGCTCAGCTTATCTTTTTAAATTGCATGTCTTTAATGAAGTTGAAATGAAATGTATACTGATCATCTCATATTTCATTTGGTTTACATGATTCTTTTATGTTAATATGCCATCAGTTATAGATATAATGTAATAATCTAATAATAATTTAATTTAACAGTAACTTCTGTGAGGGGAGGAAAGAAGAAAAAAGAAAGCATTAAAAAACACAAATCGAAATAAATAAAATGAAATAAAAATGCAAATCAGTTGCAAGATTCTTCCTAATTTTAGACATGTTATAACAATAAAACAAATGCACATCTTAGATTAAGAAACTATGGTATTTTAAAAGCCATCTTTTGAAGTTAGTATTCTATTTCCCTCGAACAGAATTATCTGTACTTCAGCTGAGCGTAGAGAATATAAATCTAAATGACCCTGTTCCTTGAAAATCAATACACTTAACTTTCCTCAGGGAAAAATTTAGCAAAACAGGAAGCTTCACTGCTTCAAATAACAAATCTATTTGAACCCATCGATTGCCATCAGAATTGTTCAGCTGACTTTCATACCTAAGAGATTACACGTACCCTCTTGTATACTCTATCAATTTTCAATATACATCAAATTCATAAATCACTGTAGTATCTGATATTCTTGTCTCAATGTAAAAGAATTTCAGAATAAATTGTAGCAAACCTCATGTTTATACCCACACCCCATAGCAAGCTTACTACACGAACAGAGAAATTATAGAGCTAATAAATTTAACACATTTTCACAGAATTTAATTCAGTTTGATTCAAATTAATACCAAAAAATGGTATTCTGGGTGTTGGGAAAAAAAATAAACCAAAAGATATGTGATACCATTCAAATAATTAAATAATCAAGTAATAGAAATAGTATAGGGGTGCCTGGGTGACTCAGTCGGTTAAGCATCCAACTCTTGATTACGGCTCAGGTCATGATCTCACAGTTTGTGAGCTCGAGTCCCACATGGGGCTCTGTGCTGACAGCATGGATCCTGCTTGGAATTCTCTCCCTGCCCCTCCCCTCCTCAAAATAAAACAATTAATTAAAAATAAAAAAATCGGGGCGCCTGGGTGGCGCAGTCGGTTAAGCGTCCGACTTCAGCCAGGTCACGATCTCGCGGTCCATGGGTTCGAGCCCCGCGTCGGGCTCTGGGCTGATGGCTCAGAGCCTGGAGCCTGTTTCCGATTCTGTGTCTCCCTCTCTCTCTGCCCCTCCCCCGTTCATGCTCTGTCTCTCTCTGTCCCAAAAATAAATAAACGTTGAAAAAAAAATTAAAAAAATAAATAAATAAAAATAAATAAATAAATAAATAAAATAAATAAATAAACAGTGTATCAGACCTAATTCATCAGAGTTAGTCACAATGGCCCTTCCATATTAAATAGCCTTTTAAAGATTGAAATATATGAGAGAATGTACAGTAGGTCTTAAAATTACCTCCCTATCTCTGAATTTGCTAACACCACGGTAATGAGTTACTAGACAGAGCCATGAAAAATGGAAACCCACAAAGCAATATTGAAATACATGTGGGGCTGGCTAGACCCCTTAGGTGACTGGTTGGCACATAGTTAATGCACAACAAATACTTGTTCAGCAAAGGAGAGAGTAAGTGAGTGACTCACTCCACATACCAACATCCTCAATTAAAATGTATGCCTCAGGGCAATTATAAACTTGTATACACAAAGGAGCTCTGAAGTTGCTTGAAAATAGTTAAAACTGTGAGTGTTAAATCTGCTATTTCTAGAGATCTACCATCACAGATATGTATTGACTTAGGAGAGTAACATAAAGGTAAGCTCGACTGATTCCAACAAAGAACAAACAGATAACAGAGTTTTAGGGAAAAAACACTTTTCTGGACATGCTCCTTATAAGTAATAGCTGTCCTTTAAAACAACACAACTGTTACTGCCTGTATCTTCATGGGTGCTTTAGTCGGTGTGGCACAGAAGATCTCATATGATAAATTGAATCAAACTGAATTTAGTTAATTCACCTTAAGAGTTTTCATGCAGAAGCAAGTATTGCAATAAATTTACTTTTTCGTGTGTCTTATCTAATACAGTGAGAATACTTTTTTATTATAGATTTTTTTCTTGATCTTACTATAGACTGACATTGATGAAGCGAATTCCTTATATAAAATGTCTTAGACTGCTATTGCTCTATTCTCAGTGTTCTGTGGTTTCCCTAATCCACCAATCCCTCTTGTTTTGTTTTGTTTTGTTTTTTAATTTCATTTAATTTATCTGTCTTCAGCATCCATAGCTTTATGCTGCTCTCTCTAAATAAAGGGTCTCATCTGCGGGTTCACACAACCCAGCAGAAGTACCAGAAAGCAAAAGTCAGAGTTGACCTGGAGAAGCACCACAAAGCAGGAGGTTTGGAAATTCTGAAACAGCATATTAACAAGTTTCTCTGTACACATGAAATTTAAATGTGCAAAAATAGAGCATCTTGAATCTGAGAAAAAAAATTAATTGTGTATCAGGAAACTTGAGGTTTTCTTATCTCCTTTTTAGCCTTGGGTGAATTGAAGTTCTTAGATCTCAGTTCAGCTTGATGGGTTTTGTAATCAAAGGAGGCTGGAGTAATTTGGATATTTCAAAACTCCAACTAGATTAGAGTGACCATCAGTAACAAAGCTATATTGGGTTTACCTGCCTAACAGGAGTTTATTTAAAGTGATGTTGGACCAGTAACTCACTTCTTTGAGTCACAATTTCCTTATCTATGAAATAAAGGGGTGGAGCTCAATAATTCAGAAGGTTCTTTCCACAAGTTTGATTTCCCTGAAACTTCTAAAAAGTGAAGATTTTTCTCTGTGTCTAAAAACTAGTAAGACCCTAAGAGTCAAGGCTGGGAAGCATCAGGCAGGGGAAATGAGTTTTTATTCCTAAAAAGAAAGACTTAAAGAGTACTTATGATGAGAGGTACGTGGGTGGCTCAGTTGGTTTAGCATCCAACTTCGGTTCAGGTCATGATCTCACGGCTCATGGGTTCTGAGCCCCACATTGGGCTCTGCGCTGACAGCTTGGAGACTGCTTCAGATTCTCTGTCTCCCTTTCTCCCTCTGCCCCTCCCTTGTTCACACACACTCTCTCTCTCAAAAATAAATAAATAAACTTTTTTTTTAAGTACTTATGATGAAACAAAACCAATGAACATAGGGGTAGGTGGGGAAAGAGATGCAAACCAAGAAACAGACTCTCAACTATACAGAAAAACTAATGGCTACTACTGGAGGGGAGGTGGGTGGGGGATGGGTTAAACAGTGATGGGTATTAAGGAGTGCACGTGTGATGAGCACCAGATGTTGTATGTAAGTGATGAATCACTAAATTCTACACTCAAAACTAGCATTGCACTGTATGGTAACTAGCTAGAATTTGAAAGAAAACTTGGGGGGGGAAAGTACTTACGATGGACCAGCCCCTGTTATAAGCACTGTACATACATGCATGAATTTAATCCTCACAACTGAGGCAGGTACTATTATTATGTCCATTTACCAGATGAGGAATTGGAAGTATCAGGTTAAGTAGTCTAGCTTGTTCAAGGGTGTATGCTAGTAAGTAGTGGGGTCAGGATGCAAACCCAGACAGCTGGCTTCAGGTATCAGTTCTCTTAACCACTCCAATCTGCTACATGTCTAAAATTTACAGAGCCCACACACTTGATCTGTACGGTTAATGCCTAGATGCATGGATTTCTTCCAGATTCCTTACATATTAACCAAGGTCATGAGGCAGAACTGATTATATGTGTGTTGTCAGAGCTCTGGAAGGAAATATGTCAAAACTCCTGATGTTTTAACTGTGGTTAAAAGTAACCTATCCTTGGGTAGCCTGGGTGGCTCAGTTGGTTGACCGCCCGACTTTGGCTCAGGTCATGACCTCACAGTTCCTGGGTTCGAACCCCACATCAGGCTCTCTGCTGACCGCTTGCTCATAGCCTGGAACCTGCTTTGGATTCTTTGTCTCCATCTCCAAAGCTCATGCTTTGTCTCACTCTGTTTCTCAAAAATAAATAAATTTTAAAAAAGGTCAAAAGAAAAGTAACCTATCCTTGTAAAAATATTAGAACCCTGAAATTCCATTCAACATTATAACGATATTTGCTATTACATTTTGAAAATAGAAGCCCCACGAAGAATTCAGCTCTCATGGCCATCCTTCTTATTACAGTCTGAATTTCATCTGAATCTCTACCCTGCCTTTTAAAGGCTTTCAGTGGTTCCGTCCTCACCCTTTATTATAAAACAACTCTCACTCTTTTTTATGTATTTAATGTTTATTTATTTTGAGAGAGAGAGACAAAGTGTGAACCAGGGAGGGGCAGAGAGAGAGAGAGAGAGAGAGAGAGAGAGAGAGATACAGAATCTGAAGCAAGTTCCAGCCGCTGAACTGTCAGCACAGAGCCGGATGGGGGGCTTGAGCTCATGAACCTCCAGGTCATTACCTGAGGTGAAGTTGATGCTTAACCAACTGAGCCACCCAGGCACCCCAAAACAACTCTCATTCTTGACTGCAGGCTCCTTGAGAATTGAAATTTTATCTGTCTTGATTATTACTTTTTCCCCAGTGTGTAGGATACTTGACATTTAATGAGTATTTATTAAATAAGTGTGTAGATAACTAACAAGTTTTTGTTGAATTAATAACATAAAACATGTAAAATTATTTTTAGACAAAAGTAGCCAATGTCTTCTGCTCCCTCTTCTTTTGACAAAATAAATACATTTAAGGGAGAGCAATATTACTTCTGATATTATATTGATCAATTTCCTGTTTTCACAACCAAATTATTTGATCCATAAGTATGGCAAATTGTTACTTGAATTTTCTGAGACAAATTATTTTTTTATTTAATTTAATTCTGTCCAATATTGTCTTCACTTAAAAGCATAACTGAATCTGATTTAATTTAATACATTTTAAAGCTTGCTATTTAAACTCACAAATAAAAATGATGGTGCACTTGGGTGGCTCAGTTGATGAAGCATCCAACTTTGGCTCAGGTCATGATCTCGCAGTTTGTTCGCGCCCTATGTCAGGCTCTGTGCTGACAGCTCAGAGCCTGGAGCCTGCTTTAGATTCTGTGTTTCCCTCTCTCTCTACTCCTCCCCCTCTCATGCTCTGTCTCTCTCTCTCAAGAATAAAATAAAAAAAATTTAAAATTAAAAAAATAAACTCACAAATGAAAATGAAATTATTTGTTAGACTATGAGTATTTATTTTTAGTTAAAAATATGATCCCTGAGATCAGGAACACAACAGGGATGCCCACTCTCACCGCTGTTGTTTAACATAGTGCTGGAAGTTCTAGCATCAGCAATCAGACAACAAAAGGAAATCAAAGGCATCAAAATTGGCAAAGATGAAGTCAAGCTTTCGCTTTTTGCAGGTGACATGCTATTATACATGGAAAATCCGATAGACTCCACCAAAAGTCTGCTAGAACTGATACATGAATTCAGCAAAGTTGCAGGATACAAAATCAATGTACAGAAATCAGTTGTATTCTTATACACTAACAATGAAGCAACAGAAAGACAAATAAAGAAACTGATCCCATTCACAATTGCACCAAGAAGCATAAAATACCTAGGAATAAATCTAACCAAAGATGTAAAGGATCTGTATGCTGAAAACTATAGAAAGCTTATGAAGGTAATTGAAGAAGATTTAAAGAAATAGAAAGACATTCCCTGCTCATGGATTGGAAGAATAAATATCGTCAAAATGTCAATACTACTCAAAGCTATCTACACATTCAATGCAATCCCAATCAAAATTGCACCAGCATTCTTCTCGAAACTAGAACAAGCAATCCTAAAATTCATATGGAACCACAAAAGGCCCCGAATAGCCAAAGTAATTTTGAAGAAGAAGACCAAAGCAGGAGGCATCACAATCCCAGACTTTAGCCTCTACTACAAAGCTGTCATCATCAAGACAGCATGGTATTGGCACAAAAACAGACACATAGACCAATGGAATAGAATAGAAACCCCAGAACTAGACCCACACACGTATGGCCAACTCATCTTTGACAAAGCAGGAAAGAACATCCAATGGAAAAAAGACAGTCTCTTTAACAAATGGTGGTGGGAGAACTGGACAGCAACATGCAGAAGGTTGAAACAAGACCACTTTCTCACACCATTCACAAAAATAAACTCAAAATGGATCAAGGACCTGAATGTGAGACAGGAAACCATCAAAACCTTAGAGGAGAAAGCAGGAAAAGACGTCTCTGACCTCAGCCGTAGCAATCTCTTACTCGACACATCCCCAAAGGCAAGGGAATTAAAAGCAAAAGTGAATTACTGGGACCTTATGAAGATAAAAAGCTTCTGCACAGCAAAGGAAACAAGCAACAAAACTAAAAGGCAACCAACGGAATGGGAAAAGATATTTGCAAATGACATATCGGACAAAGGGCTAGTATCCAAAATCTATAAAGAGCTCACCAAACTCCACACCCGAAAAGCAAATAACCCAGTGAAGAAATGGGCAGAAAACATGAATAGACACTTCTCTAAAGAAGACATCCTGGGGCGCCTGGGTGGCGCAGTCGGTTAAGCGTCCGACTTCAGCCAGGTCAAGATCTCACGGTCCGTGAGTTCGAGCCCCGCGTGGGGCTCTGGGCTGATGGCTCAGAGCCTGGAGCCTGTTTCCGATTCTGTGTCTCCCTCTCTCTCTGCCCCTCCTCCGTTCATGCTCTGTCTCTCTCTGTCCCAAAAATAAATAAACGTTGA
>NW_024412376.1:108890593-108897556 GCF_014898765.1 Herpailurus yagouaroundi
TGACCCAGCAATAGCACTGCTAGGAATTTATCCAAGGGACACAGGAGTACTGATGCATAGGGGCACTTGTACCCCAATGTTCATAGCAGCACTCTCAACAATAGCCAAATTATGGAAAGAGCCTAAATGTCCATCAACTGATGAATGGATAAAGAAATTGTGGTTTATATACACAATGGAATACTACATGGCAATGAGAAAAAATGAAATATGGCCTTTTGTAGCAACGTGGATGGAACTGGAGAGTGTGATGCTAAGTGAAATAAGCCATACAGAGAAAGACAGATACCATATGGTTTCACTCTTATGTGGATCCTGAGAAACTTAACAGGAACCCGTGGGGGATGGGAAGGAAAAAAAAAAAAAAAAGAGGTTAGAGTGGGAGAGAGCCAAAGCATAAGAGACTGTTGAGAACTGAGAGCAAACTGAGGGTTGATGGGGGGTGGGAGGGAGGAGAGGGTGGGTGATGGGTATTGAGGAGGGCACCTTTTGGGATGAGCACTGGGTGTTGTATGGAAACCAATTTGACAATAAATTTCATATATAAATTAAAAAAAATATGATCTACAGAATTTAATTAAATAGGCACCAGTCTTTTATTTCAGCACCTTATAATCATTATAACAATGCTACATACCAATACAACATAATTTATTCTATAATTTTAAATATAATTCTTCCCAAAACACTGGGACACAAGGAGAATAGTCCAGAGAGGAGAACAAACTTGTCTAAAATTAAAATGCAAATAAATGGTAGAGCCAAGACTAAACACTAGGTTTTTCTAGTTGGGGTCTAGTAGTTTTTCATTATCCTAATTTTCATTGAAATACCAGAAGTAGATAATCAATGAAAGAATAGTGTTGGGGAGGAAAATTTTTTCTCTACTTTTCAAAGATTGTTCTGGGTAATCTAAGAATTAAACTGACATGAGACTGACTAGCAAGAGAAAATAAAATTTAACTTCCTTTGTTTGGAACCCAATGTACATGAAAGGTTTAAAAACAAAAAGGTAAAATGAGGTATATATGTATCCTGAACTATAGAATGGAATACTGTCTTGGGCCTTCAAAGGGGAGAAGGCAATTCACAGGGTAATAAGTAGCGATATTTGGTAATTAGATGTTTGCCCTGCCATACAGATGGGTCACTCAGATAAAATTTACCTTCAGTAATAACTCTTATTCTTGGAAAGATCTCCAATTTAGATTCTTCTTACTGAGTGGGCAAAAGTTTTTCTTGGGCCCACAGGGTCGCAACTGCATACAGTTCAAAATAGTTCACATGTTAGCATCATACATTTTGGGGATTCTTGTTCCTTCAATTGGAAGATTTACCAATTACTATCCAAATATCCAAGAAGTGTATATGCTGAATATATGTCTAATAAAATATTTTAAGAGCAGCATTTGCCAAAAAAAAAAAATTATTTTTGTGTCATGGAACAGAATAAAATCTGGTTTTGTTATGCATTGTAGAGTAGAAAGAGAACTTTGTTCTTTTAGAAACTGAGAACTTTATCACATTAAAACTGGGAAAGGGGAAACTTGAATGAGCTTTAGGAGGTGCTCACTGAGTAAATAAATGTGCTTGCATACTAAACATCTGTTAAATGAGTTTTGATGAAATTCAACCCAAACCAATTATTGTTGGTATGTTTTCATTGAAAGATCAGTCTTTGTTAACCAGTGCAACAAAGAGCTCTTCAATTAAAAATGAGATATCCGGTTTATAGAATAAAATCAAGTTCTATTTCTCTTTCAGCAACTAAGAAACTAAAACTAAGAAAGCCTAAACCTGAGTTCAGCAATTAAGTTGCAAGCCTAATCCTATTGTTTGCACACAAACTGTTGAAGACCCCTATTAACTGTTTTAGGCCACCTGACATTAAATTGAATAAACTGAATGAAAATTAAACTCTAAAAAGAACTACTCGAAATGGTGGAGCAAGGGAAAAAGCAAACCCAAAAGATAGTCACCCAGCTATAAGAACCAAATAATCTATAGTGGAATATGATCACCTGAATCTTGAGGTAAACATTAATGATTACATTGTGGATGATGGGTCTCAGATTAATAAATTTGTACTTTCACTGAAAGAGAGTCAAGGTTATCACTGCTTCTCTGAACAAATTCTAAAGCCCACGCATGGTAACCTTTGAAATTTTAACAGAACATCACCAGTCTTGCACTGATTGCTTCAGTTTACATGCCACTGGTCATAGAACTTTGAACTGGCCATTTTTGTTTGGAAAACTTGTAGATATTGTATCTCTTTAAGTTAAACAAACCCTTGGACATACACACATGCTGTTTAATGAGCGTTGTCCCCTACAAATGGAAAATTTCACGGGTAAAGAATCAAGTGGAATAGTACAAACCAAACCTAAGAGTTCCGAACTGAAAAATTATTCAAACATTCTGTCTTTTCTCTCACGCACTTTATATGAAAAGACATCTCTACCTTTCTGTATTATTCTTCAAGGGAATGCTTCTGTATGATCTGGAGTTATACCTATTTAAAATTAATGTTAAAAAATCTTACTATGATACCATAAATGTCATAAAACTTGCTTCTTTCTGATTTACAATACCTTCTATTCAATGCAGAGGAATTTCTAAGCCAATTTCTGGTAGTGTAATTCTATTTTTCTATTGGATTTCATGAAAAATTACAGGCAAATTTTCATAGGGAAATAAAGAACCCCTTGATAAACTAAAGCCACATTTAATTCCATACAAATAGTGTCAGAATTATTTAATTAAATGAAAGAAATTAATTTCCCATAAACACTGCCAATAATGTTCAGAATATTAATAATATTATTGGCCCTTAATTACAACATTTTGTAATAAAAATACTAGAGAGAAAACATACAGCCATGTGAAACAGCATTCATTTATATTTTGTTCTCTTATTAAAGTTTTAAATACATTTGCTTTTGCTTTTTGGGTAGGTTTTTGTACTGCTTCAGACTAGGCTAGAAGATGGAGGTTAGAATAAAGTATTTACAATGCAAATTTTAACCTATTCCAAGCCCTAGTATAATACTGTAGTTAGTCTTGGTAAAAATTCAATGAACTACTTTTATTATCTTTCATTTCCTAAACTTTTAACACAATCATGAGCAAAGATATGATATAAAAGCTGAGATCCAACCTATACATCCATTTGTTATAGAGCAAGTTGAATATGACTAGCCCATAACATGATAGTAGCAGAAATTCAGTGGGAAGTCCTTCCTTCTACACCTCAATCCAACATAAGTATTATTAAAACATGTGTTCAGGGGCACCCGGGTGGCTCAGTTGGTTGAGCATCTGATTTTGGCTCAGGTCATGATCTCAGGATTCACGGGCTTGAGCCCTGCATTGCTTGCTGCTGTCAACACAGGGCCGGCTTTGACCTGTCTATCCCCCTTTCTCTCTGCCCCTCCCCTGCTTGTGCCCATGCTTTCTCTCTCTCAAAACAAAATACACATTTTTTAAAACCCACATGTGTTCAAATGCATATATTTTCATGCTGTTTATAGTACAGAGTAGTTTAAAGCGTTTTAATTTGCACACCATTGGGTGAGGCTCCCTTTATCCAGTTTACTACAGGATAGTCAGTCCCAATAATCTTATATCTATCCTAATTCATACATTTGTGTCACATCTGCCTAGTCTTGGTAGACAGTTGATTTTCTTGTGTTAAGCCCACTGGTATTCCATCAGAACAAAGAAAACTTTAGGAAGATTCTCTTTTATCATGATAACTAAGAAGAAATTGATTATTTAAAAATCTGGAAACATCTATAATATTTTAATTCCCCCAATTAACAACAACAACAACAAAAGGAGGGTGCCTGGATGGTTCAGTCAGTTAAGCGTCCAATTCTTAGTTTCAGCTCAGGCCATGATCTCACGGTTTGTGAGTCCGAGCCCTGCATCAGGCTCTGCACTGACAGTTCAGAATCTGCTTGGGATGTCTCTCTCTCTCTCCCTGTCTCTCTCTGTCCCTCCCCCCCTCATGCTGTCTCTGTTTCTTTCAATAAACTTGAAAGAAAACATCAAGAAAAAAAAAGTATAGCCACAGCCAACAAGGGGACTGTCAGGGAGCCTGGAGTTCTGGTAGCTTCACTCCTGCTCTGAAAAAGGGATCCTGGGAGTACACGATGCCTGTACAGCAAGCAGAAGCAGGCTTCCCTTAAGGTAACAGATTAACAAAATGGTAAATCCTGCCAGGCACAGGAATC
This sequence comes from Herpailurus yagouaroundi, assembly GCF_014898765.1. Taxonomy (NCBI): domain Eukaryota; kingdom Metazoa; phylum Chordata; class Mammalia; order Carnivora; family Felidae; genus Herpailurus; species Herpailurus yagouaroundi. The sequence goes on from NW_024412376.1 coordinate 108,894,832, forward strand.
AACACATAAGTGCTCAGTTCTTAACAGGAATTTTCAGCTCAATTTGTAGTAAGGGCCTACCAAAAGAAAAGTGTGTCATAGCCATGGTCCCTGCAGGCACAATTACCTACTAATGACAGCTGTATGACAACTTCTCATTCTTTCTTCAATTCCCTCCAAGTGATTTCTGTCTCCACCACTACTCTAGAACTTCATCTCACTGCAGTGTTCAACTCCAATAGGAAATATTTGCTACCTATTTCATGTATATGAAAGGACTCAGAGGCATTTGATTTGCCTCTTTTATGTTGACCTCCACGAAATAACATTATTCTAGTTCTCCATTTTCTTCTTGAACCAATTGGTCTCTTTCTTAAACACTAACAGATCTCCCTTTTATTTTCCAACCGAGGGCTTCTTTGCCTTCTATTGAATCAGTCGGAAATCATTTAGTTCTTTCTTCTCTTGGTCTCTCGTTCACTCATTTCTATTTGGCTGTAGTCATGTATCAATGGGTATACATACTTCAAACCACAAGCAATCTTGCATATCCCTCTCCTCCAAATATCTTCCTAGAAGGTCATGTGTTATCATTATTCTCCTTCTGCTCAAAAATTTGTACGGACTCTCCTTCGCCTATAAAATGAAATCCAAATTAATCATGTGCTGACAAAGAGCACAGAGAAAAGCAGCATCTATTCAGCCTAGAAATGAGAGTCTTTCAGAATCTGTTTCACTCAACCAACTTGGGATAAAAAATGCAGGGTCTTTTAAGGCAGTGAAAAGCCAATGGATTGGTGTAATACAACATGACAAAAGGAGAAGATTGTACACAATGAACTGGAGAGCCAGGTCTCAATTAGGGGAACAAAGTATTAAAGAAGAGATAAGAAATGGGCTTGGGATAAAAACAAGGATCCAAATGTGCCTAACACATAAAAAGAGGTAGTTAAGAGGAAACAGTGAACTTAGAATGGCGTGAGATGAAAAAAGGAAAAGGAAAAGGAAAAGTAATGGCATAAGCTAGACGAAGGTAAAAGAAGTAATATCCGTAAAGATCTGGATGTCAACAGTGATCCACAAGTAACTCACAGTGACAGGGAGAGGAGAACCTTAAAGTGAAAGCATACAGTTATTTCAGAAGTAAATGTTGAGGAATAAAGCCAATTTCCTGAAGAAAAGAAGACAGAGACAAGATAAATAAACATTAACCTGAAATATATATATACGTATTTAGCAAGAATGATATTTTTTGAAATATTTTCTTTTTGGCTTCCCTTTCTTGGGGAGAATTAAAACTGTTAGAGCAGGAATGCAAAAAGAAATCAGTGTTAATATTCACCTATCATTATTAGATTTTTCAAGTGACACAATAATCTTGAGAGATTTTTGAGAAAATCTCAGAGAAAACATTTACTTTAATCGTGTTCATCCACATATCAAAAGCAAAACTTGAATGCTCTCCACCTACATTGTCTTTCTTTTCTTTTCTTTTCTTTTCTTTTCTTTTCTTTTCTTTTCTTTTCTTTTCTTTTCTTTTACAGGCTTAGACAGAGAGAACTCTCAAAGAGAATAATGGACATTTCATTCTAAGAATAAAATGGAGCTACTTTCCAGAGGAAGAATAGGAGGCACAAAAGAGAAATTCAAAAGGAATGAAATTGGAATGAATACACGGCTAATGTCACCCTGAGACCTATTATCTCCAACAGGGAAATAAGATGAAGACGGAAACTCAGATGAGTTGAGGAGGAAGCCCAAAGCAGCTTCTACTGATTCCCATTTGGAACTGTTAGAAAGAAGACGTCTTCTCAGGGTGTTCACCTGGGCCAACATAAGGAAGCCCCTGAAGAGCAGAAATTAACACAATAGCAGAAAGACAGAGAGTTCTCTCTATGTGATCCACAACATTGTTTTGTTAATTTATAATTACATTTTACATGCATAAATGAGGTATGTGTGGTAAGATCATATGCCCAGCTCATGGGTAGAACAAACTTATTTGGTGAATTCATCTGTTATTGTATCTGAGTGTAGCCAAATACAGTCTTCACAGGCCTTCATTTTAAGTACATAAAAGGCTGAATTTAGATTTTTTTTGCCCTGCGTAGATAGCACACTGTAGAATCTTGTGGAATAGGACAATAAAATTCAGGAATGCTAGAGAAAAGACTAAAAAGTAGTCCACAGCAATAGCTTTTAGGAAACTAAATCCTAATCATTCCTTTAACTTAGTTCCAAATCAAAAAAGAAATGAAGTACTGAACAGTGACCATCGTTTTGATCATCAATAGTGACCTTCTTGAACTGCCTTGTGATAAGAACATGTTGTTCTGGGCAGTTCTCAAGCAGAGTAGCCCAAACCATTAGGGAGTAACAGTCCCTTTGGCAACAGTTTAATCACTAAGTCCAATGTCACATGGAAAAATAATCTAGAGCATTCACAATGTGTCTTATTCCAGAGAACTCACCCACTCATGTTTGTCTACTATGTACTCTACCACAAAATTTTACTACCCTTACAGATAGCCTATTGACTCTGGTCATGAAATAGTAACCATGGGGTTAGGGGTCACACACTACCTTCAGGTAGAGATCACTCACCTCCACCCTCCACCACCCCATCCCAACACCAGAAGGAAAGAAAGAAAGAAAGAAAGAAAGAAAGAAAGAAAGAAAGAAAGAAAGAAAGAAAGAAAAAGGAAGGAAGGAAGGAAGGAAGGAAGGAAGGAAGGAAGGAAGGAAG
>NW_024412376.1:108897566-108973455 GCF_014898765.1 Herpailurus yagouaroundi
AAGGAAGGAAGGAAGGAAGGAAGGAAGGAAGGAAGGAAGGAAGGAAGGAAGGGAAAAAACAAAAAACTTGGGACAGGAATCTCTTTTTTTCTACTTTTCCCACTCTTATTCTCAATATTTTCTCATCATTCTGAACTAAGTGCCATATCTCCTTTATTTCAAATAGACCTTTGGCATTTATTTCTAGACAAGCTACAAGAATTCCTGACTTTCCTTTTTTGTTTGTTTTTTTGTTTGCTTGTTTGTTTTTAATTTGAGTTTCCTATCCTCACTTTCATAGAGAGAATTTCCTCTCTCTGACCCTTTATTTATTTCTAACTTTGATATTTGATGGGATTTTAAAATATCTGGCCTTTTGGGAAATAACCAGTAGCATTTGCCATTCTGAAGCCACCAGATAAATATGAACTAAAGTAACACATCTGCAATCCCCACCACCATTTTAAGGAGTAAGTCTCAATCTTTCATTTGCCTAAAATCATCAGTGGGGTAATAGGACATCTCTTAGCCAATCATATTTTTCCAACAATATTCCATACTAATAATGATTTATTCCTGATTTTAAAATTATTGCCCATATCTAAAGGCAATAGTGCATCAATTCAATGGAATATTTGCCCTGTACAAAGAAAGAAGAAAAAATCCTTATAAATACACTAGAAATGATATCTAAGATATATCGTTCAGAAAAAAAAATGTATAATAAAGTAAAATAAGCGTGGTTATATATAAAATAGGATCAGGGTGTAACATCTACGACTTAGGTTAAAAGGCAGTGAGCATGTTGGGAGGGACATACTTATAAATACTGAATAGTTCATGACAAAACAATCTGTGAAAGAATTGCAACAAAAATGGTTAAAAGTCTATGTAACAAAATGGTAACACTGACTCCTTGGAGAGGAGTTGGATGACAATGGAACAGCTATGGAATGGATGCTTTTCATTGAATAGTCATTTATGACTTTCTAAAAACTTGAATCATATTAATGCATTCGCCATCCAAAAATAACTGAAAATAAAAGTGAACAAATATTTAAAATAAACAAACAGGGGTGCCTGGCTGGTTCAGTCGGTTAAGCATCTGACTTCAGCTCAGGTCATGATCTCATGGTTTGTGGGTTCAATCCCCATGTCAGACTCTGTGCTGACAGCTCAGAGCCTGGATGCCTGCCTCGGATTCTGTGTCTCCCTCTCTCTCTGCCCCTCCCTGGCTCACACTCTGTCTCTCTCTCTCTCAAAAATAAACAAACATTAAAAAAAAAATTTTTAATAAAACAAACGAAAAAAATTTGAAGCTAAAATTAAATAAATACTTAGAACTGGTAAATTTTCTTCCACCATCACATTAAACCTAGGAAAGTATAGATGATGTCTGAAATCACATATTTCAGATACCTTCTCATATAGTTGACAGAAAATATTCTGCATTCTAGTTGGACACTAGACATGAAACTATATTGATGGGCACTTTACTGAGCAGCTCTCTAGGACTGGGTGGTTTTCTCAGGAAAGACACCAGCTCTCCCTGTATACCCAGTACCTGGAACAGTAATTTTCAAGTTATGCTCTATGGACCCCTGAAGTGCTTCAGACATTTTGCAATTACTTGATTTGGCTTATTTCTTTTAAAATATATATAGTTTAACACATACAGAAATCTATCTATCTATATCTATCTATATCTATATCTATATGGCAGAAAGGAAAATATCCTTAGGTTATGAGTGAAAACATTTTGTGAGCCTCAGTTGAGATATTAGGGAGGAAGGAACTACAAATTAATAGTTAGAAATGCATGTGTCATGCTCAAGTAAAAGCCAATCAACATTTAGGTATATCTGTCTATTACATACTTTTCTCAAATCATAATAATCACATGTGCAAAGAAAAGTGAACTTCTAGCAGGTAGCACCTTAAGAGTATCATAGTTTTATCACTCACTGTAAATTTGGTGGATTCTTGTCTGACATTTATGATAAATAATGTAAATTGTTGTGTTAAATATTGTTGGTGATAGAGCTATGAAATAAAATTATTCTGTTATTCCTATGAACCGTAGTTATTCTGAGACTGAAAACTATTTTATTTTTCTTTTTGATTTACTTTTTTAACCATTACCATTTGCAACTATTTTTCTTTTTCTCCAGCTTTATTGAGTAATAATCAATAAAATGGTAATATATTTAATGTGATGACTAGATACATAGATAATAGATACATGATAGAATATATATATATATACATATATATATACACATCATGAAAGATTCCCACAAAAAGTTAATTAATGTATAAATCACCTCACATAGTTACCTTTTTTTTTATTGGTGAGAATGCCTAAGATCTACTCTTGCAGTAAATTTTAAATTATGCAATATAATGTTATCAACTATTATCAGTATTATAGTCATCATGCTATACAGTAGTAGATCCTCAAAAATTATTCATCTTATAACTGAAAGTTTTTACCCTTTACCAACCTCTCCTCATTTTCCCACACATACCCCCACCAGCCTCTCACAACTACCATTCTATGCTTTCTGTTTCTATGAATTCAACTTTTTGTTTTAAGATTCCACTTACAAGTGATACCAGGCAATATTTGCCTTTCCCTGTCTGGCTTATTTCACTTAACATAATGTCCTCCAGGTTTATTCATTTTACTGTTAATGGCAGGAATTCCTTCTTTTTTTTAAGGCTGAATAATAGTACATTATATATATATTTATTATTATTATTATTATATATTTATATATTTTTGTTATCCATTCATCCATCAGTGGATACTTATGTATGTCCTGGCTATTGTAAATAATGCTGCAATGAATATAGAAATACAGATATCTCATCAAGATAATGATTTAATTTCCTTTGGATATATACCCAGGAGTAGGACTGCTGGATCATATGGCAGTTCTAACTTTAATTTCTTGAGAAACATCCATACTTTAGTGGTTGTACCAGTTTAAATTTCCACCAGTTTACATTGCCACATCCTTGCCAGTATTTATGTCACCTTTAAAAAAAAAATGTTTAGTTACTTATTTTGAGAGAGAGTGTGTGAGTGGGGTGTTGGGGGGGCGGGTACAGAGAGAGAGAAGGAGACAGAGAATCCCAAGAAGGCTCAAAGCTGTCAGTGCAAAGCACAACATGGGACTCAAACTCATGAACTGTGAGATCATGACCTGAGCCAAAATCAAGAATCAGACACTTAACTGAATGAACCACCCAGGTGCCCCTATCTCATCTTTTTTAATAATCAATATCTTAATATGTGAAGTGATATCTCATGGTGATTTTTACTCGCTTTTCCCCCATGAATAGTGATTTTGAGTGACTTTCATATACCTGTTGATCATTATGTTTTCTGGAAAGATGTATATCCAGGTCCTTTGCCCATTTTAAACTGAGTTATTTGGGGTGTTTTTTATTTGCTTCTGTTTTAGTTTGGTTTGGTTTTTGTTAATTAGTTGTATGGGTTCCTTGTATATTTTGGATATTAACCTCTTACAGGATACGTGCTTTCAAATATTTCCTCTCATTCCATAGGTTCCCTTTCCTTTTTGTTGATAGTTTCCTTTGCTACAAAGAAGTTTTTTAGTTGGGTGCAGTCTCACTTGTTTGTTTGTACTTTTGTTGCCTTCGCTATTGTTGTCAAATCCAAAAAGTCATTGCCAAGACAAATGTCAAGAGAATTACCCCCTATGTTTCATTTTAGGAGCTTTATAGTTTCAGCCTTATATTCAAGTCTTTATTCTGACTTGATTTTTATATATCAAGGACAGGAGTCCAATCTGTTTTTTGTTTGTGGTAATCCAATTTTCCTACTATCATTTATTGAAGAAACTGTCCTTCCCCCATTGTACATCCTTAACTCCTTTATTGTAAATTAATTGACCATATATATGTGGGTTTATTTCTGGGCTGTCTATTCTGTTCCATTGATCTATGTGTTTGTTTTCATGCCAATATGATACTATTTTGATCACAATAGCTTTGTAATAGCCCCAGTTTAAAATCAGGAAGTGTGATGCCTTCAGCTGTGTTCTTCTTATTCAAGACTGCTTTAGCTATTCAGGGTCTTTTGTGATTCCATACAAGTTCTAAGATTGTTTTTCTATTTCCATGAAAAATGTCATTGAAATTTATTTTTTTTTAATTTTTTTTTTACATTTATTTATTTTTGAGACAGAGAGAGACAGAGCATGAACCGGGGAGGGTCAGAGAGAGGGAGACACAGAATCGGAAACAGGCTCCAGGCTCTGAGCTGTCAGCACAGAGCCCGACGTGGGGCTCGAACTCACGGACCGTGAGATTATGACCTGAGCTGAAGTCGGCCACTTAACCGACTGAGCCACCCAGGCGCCCCTGTCCTTGAAATTTAGATAGCAATTGCACTGAATCTGCAGATCACTTTAGGTAGCATGGACATTTTAACAATATTAATTCCTCCCATGCATGAACATACTCCTACAAACATTCTCCCTGTGTATTCTGCCAACTCCTTCCCTGTGTGTGTGCCTGCCTCTGTGTCCAAATCTCCCCTTTTTACAAAGACGCCAGTCATGTTGGATTCAGGCCCATATTAATTACCTCATTCATCTTAATTTGGTTAAATCTGCAAAGACACTATTTCCTAATAAGATCACAGTCTGAGGTGATAGAAGTTGGACTTCAATATGTCTTCTTTTGGAGGATACAATTCAGCCTATAACAGCTTCTCTCCCCAAGTCTCTTAGGTTTCTGCTTTCTCCATTTAATGTTAAATCTTTTCTATCCACTTTCCAGATGTCAGAATTTTATTACATATTTCTTCAGTGCTGTTACTCATTTTCCAGTTCTCTTGGTCCTTGTAAGTTTATGTTTTTGTTATATTTTTACTATTTCGATCGGGAGTAGAGAGAAGTAAGTGTGTGTGCTCAACATCACATATAACAAGAATATCCAGAATAATCTTTTTGAAACTTGAATCATATTACATCATTACCCAGCTCACACCATCCAAAGACTTCCCCTTAACACTTACAATAAAATCCTAAATCCTTATCACAGTCTGCAAAGATCAGCACCAACTTGGGGCACCTGGGTGGCTCAGTGGGTTAAGCATCCAACTTCAGCTCAGGTCATGATCTTGTAGTTTGTGAGTTTGAGCCCCATGTCGGGCTCTGTGCTGACAGCTTGGAGCCTGGAGCCTGCTTCAGATTCTACCACTACCTACCACTCTCCCCTGACATGCCCCACTCCAGCCAAATGGTCTCCTTGTTATTCTTCAAAATTTCCATGCATGTTCCCAACTCTGGCCCTTTAGATCTCCTCATTCCTCTTCCTTAGGATACTTTCTGAGTAGTGAGGCTTGTATTCAAAAGTCTCCTCCTCGACCACTGTCTGACTTTGATTTACCCCAAAACCATTTATCAGAGACCAGGAATGGGTGCAGAGTTTATATGGGAGGTGATCTCTGAAGGCAGAGTGAGGAAATTGGAAAGTAAGCTAAGAAAGAGAGGAAAGCTAATGAAGGATGTGGGTGGGTAGGTTGCTACTATGGGGAACTGTGGCTCCATCTCACTGGAGACTTCTTGTGTGACTGAATGGAACACACTCCAGAATTGTCACCATCTCTACCCCTCACTGAATGAAGATTGTTTCTGGGGACATTAATACCTAGACTGCCCTCATAAGCTGTCACAGCAAGTACTTAAGGAGGCAACACATAATAGGTTCCCAAAAAACATTTATCATATGAATAAATGGGATGTGTAGAATTTTTTTTTAATTTTTTTTCAATGTTTATTTATTTTTGGGACAGAGAGAGACAGAGCATGAACAGGGAGGGGCAGAGAGAGGGAGACATAGAATCGGAAACAGGCTCCAGGCTCTGAGCCATCAGCCCAGAGCCCGACGCGGGGCTCGAACTCACGGACCGCGAGATCGTGACCTGGCTGAAGCCGGACGCTTAACCGACTGCACCACCCAGGCGCCCCTATTTTTGTAGACATTGGATAGAATAACAATAGAAAAAAAAGCATGAAAAAATTATTGAAGTATACTAACGATTTAAAAACTAAAACAAGATAGAGGATAGTGTTAGAATGTGCTTCTGCTTTTCTTCCTTTTTAAGATATATAGATATATATATATAGATAGATATATATATATATATACACACATATATATAATATAAAATATTCTTTAGTATTCTTTAGATTACTAATGTTCTATATAAGAAAAGACCTCAAAATACAGTGGGTTAAATAAGATACTAACTTTATTTACCTGTAAGTTAAGTCCAGATATAAGCAGTCTGGGACTGATAGGGTAGCCATCCATGATATGATGCTATCCATTTCTGAACTCAAGATAATTGTTCCACTCTCTCCATCCTCCAGCTGTGGGAAGAGGGAAAAGAGCTAAAGGGAAGTAGCCTCTTTCTTTTTAAAGGCATACCCAGAAAAGGTATACATCGTATTTTACTTATATCCCATTGGCTGGAATGTAGTCACATGGACAAACCCAGTCCCGAGATTGGCTGGAAATGCACTTGTTATCCAGGGGTACTTGAGAGCCCATTAGAAAGGGAAGGTGGTATCAGTGGGCAACTGGCCACAGATGGCCACAGTGTCACGTCCACAGATTATGTATCTTGCATATGAAGTAGAATCCCAGAAGCTAGGTTAGAGACTGGTTTCCTTGTTTGGAGAACCATTTTGCATGGCTTAAAATAATTGCCATGTATGTATATCACTGTAGCGGTATTAAAAGTTATTCTCAATATACTCAGATGTGTGATAAAAACACAGCTTTTTTGTTTTCCACAAGTCATCGTGAATCCCTCCCACTGAGTAGTAGGGAAATGGATACATTTTTATTTTTGAAGTATAGCATCCGTGTTGGTTCAGGTTGCCATAACAAAATACCATAGACTGGGTGGTTTAAAGAACATAAATCTATTTTCTCACAATTCTGGAAGCTGAAGATCCTAGATCAGGGTGCCAGCATGGCCAGGTTCTGGTGAGAGTTACCTTTCTGGCTTGCAGATGCCACCTTCTCCCTGTGTTTTCACACAGCAGAGAGAGAAAGAGAGCAAGCTCTGGTCCCACCTTTGTGACCTCATCTAAAGCCAATCACCTCTCAAATGTCTCATTTACAAATACAAGCACACTGAGGATTAGGGCCTCAATATACGAATGTTGGTGGGGGACACAATTCAGTCCATAGTAGTATCTTTACCCCTCCTACTTGAAATAGTCTGCTTCATAACTCTGTCTTTTGTTTTGTTTTGTTTTGTTTAAATGCCTACTCTTTCAAGTTGCCCCTACCCCCAACATTTTCCCCTCCATGGCATCAAGCTATACGAATACACAGGGTTCATAACATTGGGGAAAGCGGCAGGTCTGCGTTTGTAATTTGGATGTGCCCAGCTCCTGAGGTATAGGTGGTAAGAACTCATCTCTGGACACTTTGCTATCTGTTCCTGAATCTACAGCCTATGAAGAGAGAGGACACAGAGGGCAGAGTGTGAGGAAGGGTCAGGAGTGTGAAGCATACCCTGTCTCTACCCATCCTTACTGCTCTACCTGTGTATTCTGTTAGTGTTCCCCATGGTGAAGCAGCACCTCCCTGCAGAGCGGTGGACACCCAGCACACCAGAGGAGTGGATCATAATCCATTCACCAGAATAAATGTACCCAGGCCCTTACTGACCTAACACTTCTCCCCTCCAGGATTTCAGCCTGGAGAGAGGAGGTCAGAGCATGTGTATCTATCTCATGGCTGTCTTGCTCTCTCTCCTCACAATCTCCTAGGGACAGAATAGGCAGAGTCAGGCTTTTCTCCTTCCTCAAATCCCTCTTCTGCCCTAGCATCGCAAGCCTCATGGCCTAACCATCATCATTAGAGGCAGTCAAAGTGGGAAGAAACTATGATCTAAGTCCCTCTGATCTGGTTCTTGACATTAATAGGAAATAAGCAATTTGGAAAACTCCTTTTTCTTCCTCCACAAAACCTAGATTTCAAGGCTTCTCTAAGAATTTTTCTTGGCAGACAAAAGTTGCACCATTATATTTTGTTTTCACTTTTTATTTAAAATTTGCAAAATTACGTAATAGCAGAGAGAATAATAAAATGTATGCATCACCCAGGTTCAGAAATTATCAACGTTTATGGTGATGTTTCATCTGTAACTGATCTTTTTCTTCTGAATTATTTTTAAACAAATTCCAGATATCATATTGTTTCCTTTTTTCTTTTATATTCCTTCCACGAGTCCAAATTCTACTAAGTCCCAAAAAATATCAGTTGGGTGCCTTAGGCTAACTAGGAAGAAAACTTTGAGCATGGAAATGCAAGAGAAAAAAACTTTCCTGGAAAATTGGAGAATCACCAAAAGACTCATGGTTTTCTTTGTTAAGTGCTTTCCATAAAAAATGCTTTTTATTGAGGTGCCCGGGTGGCTCAGTCAGTTAAGCATCCTACTTCAGCTCAGGTCATGATCTCGCAATTTATGAGTTTGAGCCCCACATCAGGCTCTGTGCTGACAGCTCAGAGCCTGGAGCCTGCTTGGATTCTGTGTCTCCCTCTCTCTCTGCCCCTCCCTTGATCATGCTCTGTCTCTCTCTATCTCTCAATAATAAATAAACGTTAAAAAAAGTTTTAAAAATGTTTTTTTAATTTTATTTTTACTGGTAAACGAACACTATTTTGTAATTATTATCTTATTTTGGCCTAACAAATTTCACTTAAAAGTCTTACATATTTAAAACTTTACCATCCTTTCAGTGACCAATTTGCAACTGACTCACGTTAAACAAAAAAAGTATTTGACAATTTATCTTTCCCTTTTGAATTTTCTGATTTGAAAGTATAAGTGTCATTAGGTTATGATATTAAAGGAAATGCAGAATGGAAATTATGTGTGTACTGTGAGTATAATTATATTTAAAAAAATAGATACATAGGAGAAGAGAGTGGGTAAATTAGTAAACAAAATAGTCATGTGATTACATATCTTGAATTGAAGCAGAATTTTTCTCCCACTGAAGTTCCAGATATTCTATAATGTAGCTATAGTTATAGCACTTCCATAGAGAAATATTATTTTTAAAATAGAAAAATATAGATTCTAAGGACTTTTTATGTATAATCCCCTAATCCCTTTGTTTCTCATTGCATTTGGTGTCTTGCCAAATCACAAATTACGTCCAATGTTTACCCAGTTATGCAGTGTATACCAAGAGCTCCAGGTGGCTTTTTACAACAAAGTTAAGGCAATCTTGTTTCTATTAAACACACTCCATGAAAATTTTCAAAGGTAAATGATGCAAATATATTTTGACAGGGAGACCAAACACTTTAGAGTAATTTAATCTCCTATGTGCACTCCCGGGTGCATGCGAAGGCTCTGTACTACCATCCGTAGAGTGAGAATTCTGCTGAGGACAGAGAAGACACTGAGCTGGTAGTTAGGAAACCTGAGTTCTGACCTGTGATCTGCTCTAATTGCTCCGCCATTTGATGAGTTTTCTGACCCATCTGGGCCTCAGTCAGCATCTGCAAAACTAAAAGATTATCAGCTTCTCTTACATCAGAGTGCTAACAGGCTGACAAAGTTAGAGAGTGTTATTGTTATTTTAACATTGTTGGTTGTGAATCACAATCCAGGTTAACTGAAGATAATCATGGAATGTGTCTGATTAGCCGCAATACTGAGGCCTAATTCAATTCTACGAGCTGAATGGAAATCAGAGTTTGAGAGAAAAACAGCAAGTTTTGTAATGAAAGGATAAGAAGAAAATAAGTTGTAAAATACCACAAAGTACTCAAAAGAAAAGCATGGAATTTTTCAGAAACATTAGCTTTAATTAGCCAAAAATGTGTATATTGATGAACTACTCCTAAGTTATGTTTACTTAGAATGCCCCCCCCACCCACCCTTTGCTAAAATGACATCCCTGATGGTGGCTTAAATTCCTGTGCTCTGCTAATCTTTGTCAATCAGTGCATGCACGTGGATGCCTGGCCTGTTTCCAAAGTTCTTTGGCCTCTTTTAGGTGCTCAGATCACGTTTGCAGAAAGAAATTGAACTGATTATACAGGCTTTTGACCGCCACTTAGTATATAGGCTGGTGCAAAGAAAGCTACCCAGTTCCAATAGGGGCAAAGGGCCTAGGAGAATTGCTGCTCCTTCTTAAAGACAATTATTTAAATGTCTAATAAAGGAACCCCTGGGTGGCTTAGTCAGTTAAGCATTGACTCTTCATTTAGGCTCAGGTCATGATCTCTCTGTTGCCGCGATAGAGTCCCACATCCGGACTTTATGCTGCCAGCGTGGAGCCTAATTGGGATTATCTCTCTACTTGTCTCTCTGCCCCTCCCTCACGTGCTCTCTCCCTCCTTCTCTCAAAGTAAATAAATAAACATAAAAAAAATAGATGTCTAATACAGTTTAACTAGTACATAAATCAGAAATTTACAAGTAATATAATTCACATAAAAGAAAAAGAAAACACTGTGAAAAAAAAAATCTGTCTCTCGGACTTCCAGGAATCAAAAATCTCTGAAGGGGAGCATACCCCATACACTTAAAATATAAAAATATCTTATTTCCCTAAATCTTAGGTACTTTAGAAAGAACTTAAAGGTAAAAATAGCACACATCTAAAAGGAATGTTTGGCATTGCCTTTGTGTATCATTAAGCAACTCGAATTATGTTGTCAGCCAGCTAATATTTCAACCACCTCTGGCTTTCTTGGTGTTTATCCAAATATTTGTTTTTTCACATAATGTCCACTCCATGGCCGTGATAGCTTTTAAACATTCAGTTCCTCTACCTTTGGACTTCAGGACATTAGCAGATGATAGGTATCTCTATAATGTTTCATATGAGAGTAAACATATTCCATAGTGCTTGAATATGTATAATTATAATAAAACCTAGCATTTACTGGGCAGTCATCATGTACCAAGCACTGACTTTTACAAATACTGTTTCATTTAAGCCCTCAGAGCAAATAAGGAAATTGAGGCTTGGAGAAGGTAAGTAATTTACCCAAGGCCATAGACCTAGTTAGTAACTAAATCAGGATTCAAATCCAGATCTGACTTAAGCACTGGCTCTTAGCACTCACCATACCATTAGGTGAAAGAGCAGTTTTTTAAATCTTACAGCAAATGCTGTGTTTCAGGAATGCAGTGTGTATACTGGGAAAGACTTGGATAGCATAGTCTTTCCAGTTCTTCCATATATAACCATGATTTTACCTGTGCTGTCACAAAAGAAGGAGAGGGAGAAGAGAGGAAAAGGGAGAGGAGGAAAAGAAGAGGAGGGCATTTTGTATTTTCCTCCCCTGGAAAATAAAAGTTAAATTCCAAAAATATACCATTTGGATCATATTAGTGGGTTCTTAAGGGATTATCTCTCAGATCCAAACCCATTCTTCTTTTCTCTATTTTGTAAGGCTGGGACTCTGACTCTGAAAATTTTGTTTCCCTGTTGTAAGCAAATTCCTGTTAAAATCTGTCAAAAGGAGCAGCAGAAGGAGGTTAAAAGCAGGAAGAAGACCCATATATATATAAGAAAGAAACAACATGGATAAAAGCAGAGGCTGATGGAATGGGAAACAAAGATGAAACAGAAATTCATTAAAAACAAAAATGGTTCTTTAAAGATATAAGTAAAATTTTCCAACCTCTGGCACAGTTGATCAAGAAAAAAAGAGAGAAAACACACCAAAAAATTGAACTGGAGAAAGAACACTTATCAGGAATTATAACAGAGATGAAATGATAATAATAATAATGGGGGTTTTTGCCTCCAAGCTTGATGGACCAGGTGATTTAACTCTTACAAATCAACAAAATTCCAACACCCAATGGAAAATGTCCTAGAAATAAAGGGAAAATATGAGATTATCTGATCATCAGAACATATGATAGGAAACTACAAACATATACAAAATAGAAGAATAGTATATGAATCATGGAGGAAGCTGGGACCCGGACATCTAAGGAGAGAGCACCACTACAGTTGCTTGTATTTCTGTGGCAGCACAATAAGGCTGGTTCTGGAAATATACAAAGAAAGTGGAAACTAAGGGCACCTGGGTGCCTCAGTCAGTTAAGCATCAACTTCAGCTCAGGTCATGATCTCACAGTTCATGGGTTCAAGCCCCTCATAGGGCTCTGCACTGATAGTGTGGAGCCTGCTTGGGATTCTCTCTCCCTCTTTCTTTCTGTCCCTCCTCCACTTGCTCTCTCTCTCTCTCTCTCCCCTGCTCTCTCTCTCTCAAAATTAAAAAAAAAAAAAAAAAGGTGGAAACTTGAAGCAATTACTGTTGTCAGGGTAAAATTGTTACAGTAAAACTGACCTGAACAGCCAGCCTAACAAGAAGGAGCAAACAAAAATTAGAAAATATCAAAAATATATTATTCACAGCAATAGTGAAAGCATACAACATTTGTGTACAATAATGTACAATCTTTCTGAATGTAATGTGGCAATATGTACCAAGAACCATAAAAATGGTCATACCATTTGACATAGTAATCCATACTTTGTATTGTATCCAAAGACAGATCAGAAATGTGTCCAAAAATATATGTTCATGGTGGTTCATGACAGTATTAAAATTTAACTACATGCACAAACATGGTCTATGAAGATAGGGACCTCCCTTTTACCCTGGTTCCTTGATTACTTGCATAATTTCATTACACTTACATAGAATGTCTTTAGCCCAGCTTCCAATTAATCAATTCTAAAAACACTAAAATTTTCCCTAATAAAATAATATCACGATGGTCATTCCAAATGCAAGGTGATAAAAATAGTACTAGAGACCTGAATTGGACAAATTGCTGATCTCCATTTCAAGCAACTGGTTAAAGCATAATTAAGAATTAAGAGAGTAAAATTGGAAAATAGCAAGAAAAAAGACTCATAGTCATATGATTGACTATAAATCTTTGAAGGGTTAATTGAATAAGAGTTAAATTAATATGGGGAAGAAACAGAAACTAAATAATTTAACTCCACCAAGGAGTTTTCCTGAATCACCTCGTCTAGGAAGCCTTCACAGACAACCTGTGATCTGGAGTTATCATACTCTCTCTGAGCTCTTACTGCCCCTATATATTCCCCTAATACATTATTGCTTACAGTCCTCTATAAGGTGAAGCTCTGTTTATTTCTCTTATCCCCTACCTGAGGGTGACCCTTTAGACTCAACAATTTGTGCCTCAAAACCTGCTCAAAGAAGGACTTGATACATGTTGATTGAATGACCTATGGATGGGAAAAGTAGGGAGGAGAGGATATTCTTTCATGAAAGGGGGACAGACCTGTAGAAAAGATAACAAACTGTAGGGATAAATTCATATTTCTTTTAGTTTAAAAAACATGAATCGCTACATTTCTCAGTTTATGAACAAGACCTGTGCTGTATTAGCTCCACTTGCTTCTCCATATCCATGCTACATTCTTCTCCACCCTGATATATGTCACAGGAAGCTAACCTGGGTGACCTGCACCAACCCAATCTCTTGCCCTCCAGGTGCCAGGGGCTTCTGTCAACGGGAAGCTCTGGTGGCAGAATGGGATTGGTCGGAGAATGAGGTGAGGATGTTAATTTCCCAGGCTCCCTCCAGGCTGCTCACCGTGGATTGGCTGTATCTCTCTATGGAAAGCTTCAGCTCTGGTAAGACAGCCTTCTCCCTACAGCTACCCTTCCTGGGTCCCAGTATCTGCTCCCTTCCTTTGCTTCTTGAGGCCTTGGGGAGCACGGTTCCCCCATTTTGCTAACCCTGGAATAACTTAGTTTTCTAAACTCTGCCCACACTTTTAAAGCAGTCCTCCTCTCAAATTGCCTACTTTGAGGTGCTTTCTGATTTGTGCCAGAATTCCTGGCCATTCAAAGGCCTTAGTTCACAATTCTGCATAAGCTCTTGAAAAAGGGACAAATTTTATGCTGGACGTTATGGTCTTCTAATGGGTTTAGGGAGGTTTTTAAATCAAAAGATATAATAATGAATAGGAAGAAAACATTTTGAGGCAGTGTTAATTAGCAGAAAAGTGTTAAGAGAATTACTGTGGCAAGGGTTAATGCATTTAGGAATTACTAACATAAACCAGTAGAAACTATAACTGTAGTTAGAAAATAATGAAAACAACCTATCAGTTATAATCCAGGAAAAGCATTATTATTACCAGTATACCATCATAACAATGATGCAACTTAATCCTGAAATTTTAAAGAACAATAAAATATTAAGAATCATAATACGGGGCGCCTGGGTGGCGCAGTCGGTTAAGCGTCCGACTTCAGCCAGGTCACGATCTCGCGGTCCGTGAGTTTGAGCCCCGTGTCGGGCTCTGGGCTGATGGCTCAGAGCCTGGAGCCTGTTTCCGATTCTGTGTCTCCCTCTCTCTCGGCCCCTCCCCTGTTCATGCTCTGTCTCTCTCTGTCCCAAAAATAAATAAACGTTGAAAAAAAAATTAAAAAAAAAAAAAAAGAATCACAATACAGTAAGTTTCTCTGTTATGCTATCCATTTTTGAATCCCATTCTCTTAGTGTTTAGAACAGTACTTGTACATAGGAACTGAGAAAGTATTTATTGAATGAAATGATCAGGAAGAACACTGAAAACAAAACGGAAAATGTAATCTTACACTTGGCATATTGCATTCTGGTCATTACCTAACAATAATAACATGACAGACCTAAAAACAAACTCAGAAAATAGTAAATGCTCATGAATACATAAATCAAAATTATTGGTATGTAAATAAAATAAAATTATTGGACCTGTACCATAACAATAGCTACCATTTATTAGGTTTCTATGCTGTGTTAGGTGCTTTAGATATGTTATATATGTTAGCTTCAATCCTCACATTCCTGCCTGGTGGAGGCAGTCAAGGAAGGCAACTAAGAGGAGGTGACATCTGTGTGGACTTGGAAAGGAGGAACAGGGATCATTCGTGAAGATGAAAGGACAAAAAAAGTTTTAGGTAGAATAATATCATGCACGAAATCACAGAGACAAGAAAGCAGGTTGCATTTCAGGAACTTTAGACATTTCAGTAATGAGAAAAGAAAAAGATTGGAAACAAAGAGGAATTTTATCCCAAATGCCACAAGGAGCCCTTATTTCTGCCTAGAAATGTCATTGTCTAATATTTGCTTTAAGAGTGTGTATGGAGCAGCAGTGAAAAGATGATTGTTCTAAAGATTAAAATGGATAATAAAGATAAATAATAAGGGGCGCCTGGGGGGCGCAGTCTGTTAAGCGTCCAACTTCAGCCAGGTAGCGATCTCGCGGTCCTTGAGTTCGAGCCCCATGTCAGGCTCTGGGCTGATGGCTCAGAGCCTGGAGCCTGTTTCCGATTCTGTGTCTCCCTCTCTCTCTGCCCCTCCCCTGTTCATGCTCTGTCTCTCTCTGTCCCAAAAATAAATAAACGTTGAAAAAAAAATTAAAAAAAAAAAAGATAAATAATAAGTATACTGTAAAGCACTGTCCAGACACTGTGTCTTATTTTTCTTAGGTTGTCACCATACTAAGTAACGCTCTGACCTCCTGTACCAGTCTACTTTCTCAAACCCACCTATGGCTTTGTGCCTGGTTAACTGTTCAGTCTGTTAGGCAGACTCCCAATGGCATGCAGAGCAACCACGTCTTTTGAAGTTGTGTGTCCTTTGTCTAATGTGCTGCTCTACAGAACTCAATGGGACAAGGGTGCCACCTCGTGTTGCATCACTGACTGTTCACAGTCCCCAACATGCTTTCTTTTCACTTGAGCTACTTGTGGATGCGGCCACTGAAGCTTCCCCCCGGTTGTAATTTGGAAAAGAAAATTGTTAACAAATGTTCTCACAAATGCAACAGAAAGGGAGCCCAGGACCTTTTCAATACAGTGATAATGCTAATGCCTGAGCTTTAGTAGATTAATTGCTATATGCTGGAAAATGCTTAGCCTATGTCCTTTAAATTCCTGCTATCATTGTTTTTAACAGAGCTATTGTTAAAAAAAAAACAAACACTTATCTTTAAAAATACAATGGGAATTATCATCTAGGAACTGAAATAAGTTAAGAAAAACCTTCCCTGCTCAGTCTCATAAAGGCTCATACTCAATAATAAGTTCTGAGAAGGGATTCCAAGAGGTTTTTTGAAAGCACATTCCTTGATGTCTGCAAAAGAGGCTGCAAGCCTTTGCAGGCAGACCAACTATTTAAACTATTTTCAAAGAATTATTGGAGAAAGAAGTTTCCTTAAATTCCTGGAGAAGGACCATGCATGGATTCTTTTTGCCTCCTCCTCCCCTCACTTCTTCACAAGCAGCTTTGCTTTATTTTTCTCCTCTTCTAGCTTCATTTTATCTCATATTTACTGAAAAAAAAATGAGCTCCCAATACCTGGGAGCTTATTGCTATTTCTTAAAGTATAAGCCAGTATATTGCTATTGTACACACATGGTGAATATGTAATACAAATTAGCATCTGTCCAAGAAAATAAAACCTAACTTCACTGAACACTTTTCCATATATTAACTCATTCAATCCTCACCAAAGCCCACTAATATAAGAAATATTGTTCCCATTTTAAAATGGGAAGTTGAAGCTAAGAGAGGATTATATAAGTTCACACATCTAGGAAGTGGTGCAGTCAGTTCAAATCCATAGCCATTATGCCCATAATCATTATGATTTATTGACTCTAACTATAAACCTCAAATCAAAAGGATATACCAGTACCAATGACCTCATAAGTACAACCAAAAGATGATTAAGTTAGGGCACCTGGGTGGTGCAGTCAGTTAAGTGTCTGACTCTTGGTTTCGGCTCAGGTCATGATCTCACAGGTCATGAGATCAAGCTTCCCTGTGTGGGTCTCTGCACTGACAGTGCAGAGCCTGCATAGGATTCTCTCTCCCCCCCTCTCTCTGGCCCTCTCCTGCTCTCTCTGTCAAAATAAATAAACTTTAAAAAGGAGATAATCAAAGTATGTGTAAATGTCAACACAACATAAATTTGGAAATTAGATGATCATTTTGCAGTAATGGAAAGCTTCAGTAATCAAGATAATGTGGTACTGGCATATGGATAGACATAAAAATTAATGTAGTAGAATTGGGAATTCAGAAATAAACCCATACATCTATGGCCAACAGATTTTAGACAAGAATGCCACAACTCTGTGGGGAATAGTCTTATCAACACATGGTACTATGACGACTAAATAGCAACATGCAAAACAATAAGGTTGGACCTTTACCTCACACCGTATACCAAAATTAACTCAAAATGTATCAAAGATCTAAATGTAAGAGCAAAAACTATTAAACTTTGTGAAGAAAGCATAGGCAAAAATCTTTGTGATCTTGTATTAAGCAATAATTACTTAGCTATGACACCAAAAGCACAAGCAACAAAAGAAAAAATAGACAAACTGGATTTCATCAAAATTAAAAACTTTCATGGCTCCAAAGGGCACCATCAAGAAAGTGGAAAGTTGGGGTGCCTGTGTAGTTCAGTCAGTTAAGCATCCGAATCAGTTTGGGCTCAGGTCATGATCTCACAGTTTCATGAATTTGAGCCCTGCATCAGGCTCTGTGCTGACATCATGTAGCCTGCCTGGGATTCTGCCTCCTTCCCTCTCTCTCTGCCCTGCCCCCACTCATGTTGTCTCTGTCTCTTTCAAAATAAATAAATAAACTTTAAGGAAAAAAACAAAAACAAAAACAAAGTCAAAGTTCAACCCACAGAATGGGAGAAAATGTTTGTAAATCGTATATTTGATCTGTATCCAGAACATAAAAAGGACTATTATAACTCAATAATAAAGTTAAATAATGCCAATTTTAAAATGATATACAAGTGATCAGTAAATACATGAAAGGCTGCACATCATTAGTCATCAGGGAAAATGCAAATCAAAACTATAATCAGACACCATTTCACACCCAATAGGATGATCATAATAAAAAGATAGATAATAACAAGTGTTATAAATGATGGAGAGAAATTAGAACTTTCATACATTCCTTGTAGAACTGTAAAATATTGCAGCCACTTCAGAAAACAGTATGGAAGTTCCTCAGATGGTTAAACATAAATTACTACATGATCCACCAGTTCCATTCCTGGATATACACCCAAGAGAAATGAAAATATATTCACACAAAAATGTGTGCACAAATGATCATAACAGCATTATACAAAATAGCCAAAAAGTGGAAAAACACAAATTTCATCAATTGGTGAATAAATAAACAAAATGTGGTATAGTTATAGAATGACATATTTTTCAGTAATAAAAATAAATGAAGTGATGATACGTGTCACAACATGAATGAACATTGAAAATATTATGCTGGGTGAAAAAAATAGTCTCAAAGGAACACATATTGCAGATCACGCTTATAAGAATTGTCAGGGGGGCGCCTGGGTGGCGCAGTCGGTTAAGCGTCCGACTTCAGCCAGGTCACGATCTCGCGGTCCGGGAGTTCGAGCCCCGCGTCAGGCTCTGGGCTGATGGCTCAGAGCCTGGAGCCTGTTTCCGATTCTGTGTCTCCCTCTCTCTCTGCCCCTCCCCCGTTCATGCTCTGTCTCTCTCTGTCCCAAAAATAAAATAAACGTTGAAAAAAAAAATTAAAAAAAAAAAAAAAAAGAATTGTCAGGAATGGATAAATTGATAGAAACAGACAGTAGATTAACAGCAGCCTAGTCTGGGGAAGATGAGGAGATTGAAGGGTGACAGCTAAGGGATGCAGATGTTTTTTCAGCATAATGAAAATGTTCCAAAATCAACTGCAGTAATGAATCCATAACTGTGAATATACTAGAGGCTCTTGAGAAGTATAGTTTAAATGGGTGAATTGTACAGCATGTGAATTTATCTCAATAAAACCACAAAGAACAAGTTAGTTGTATGTGATGGTCACTTAGAAAAATTTTGCCTTGAACACAGAAGCAGAGATTCACATGCTGATTCTGAGAGAATATCATGAGTCAAATGTGAATGTAAAATATTGCAAGTCTCTAAGCCTCATGGAGCTGCCATTCAGATATGTATTAGAGACATTGTTGGTTTCCAAAAATAAGAAAGTTAATGAGCAAACAAAGGAAACATACATAAAGTAGTGAAACTGCTGCAAAACATTACCTTGATGATATTGAAGATACAAGTTCATGCAGATAAGTCATTTCCAGAGACAACTAGAGTTTACTTTCAGGTTCCCTTTGCAATGGGAGCAAAGAGGAAATTGAGTCTATATTCTTGAGCCACAAATAAAGCATTGGTAAGCTTGGAGAATTTTCAACTTCTTTAATCAATTTTAAAATTACAACAAATAGAGAGTCAAGAAGTTGTATTACTTCAGGAGAACTCCTTGCTCTTGAATTAATATTTGGAAATCATAAACTGCTAAGAAACACTTTCATTTCAGTGATACATTAATGATGTAGCATGTAATACCTTAATGATGAAGAATTGCTTTTGAAAAATATTCAGTTTTACTTGGAAGAACCATTCAAGAATTCAAGGCAGAAGTTACAAGGAATATTCTGAGTAGATATGTAGAATATTTATATGTAACAGTAGATTAAGTAATATAGTATATATAGTGAAATTTAAGGTAAATTCCATACTTATGTTATTTTTTTAGGTTGCCATACCTAAAAATAGATATATACTTAATGAAGGCAAGAGATCCAGAAGGGAAGAGAAGGGCTGGGGGAGATGAGATTGAAGGGGTGATGTCTGAGGATACATACATGGATTAAGACATATACATGAATATATATATATATTACGTTTATTCACTTTATGTTAAATTTAATTGGAAGTCATTGCTTTTTAAATTTTAAGTATGAACTGATATTCAGTTATTAAAGATTTTGCAATCTAAAGATCTTTAGCTATAATGCTGCAGTCACAAAAATCCAAGTCTCTCAGGGGCTCACAACAACAAAGATGTCATCTTACTTGTCATTTGGGAGTTAGCTCTGTGCTCCACATTCTCTCTCCTTCAAGATCCAGGTAGAGAAGGGGCCTCTGTGTGAAGTTTTGTCATTGTTACGGCAGAGGGAAAGGGGAGACAGCAGAACCTAGGATGGCTCTCAGACCTTTGGATCAGCAGTGGCACACATAACTTCTGTTTCTGCCCCATTGACCAATGCATGCTTCCAGTGATACCTGATATCACTGAGCTGAGCATAATCTTTCCACAGGAAGGGCACTGCTGGTCACATGGCTGTGCCTGACATCACAGGATAGGGAATCATCAACTTGTCACAGAAAGAAGCAGCAAATATGTAAAAACAATAGTCTACCACCACAAATCACAGAAGCTGAAGAAAACCTTAGAGATCATCTGTTTCATCTCATTCAATCTCATTGGTGGATGAAAAGTGGGAGGCCCAGAAAGGGAAAAGTGATTTCCTTAGCTATGTAACTAGCTGAGGCCAAATTTCTGATAATCTCTCCCTATAGTAGGATTCACCTTTTCGTTTACATGAACAATCTATAAATGAAAAACGAATAGTGGGTAGACCCAACTATGAACCTGTACAATAGAAAAAGAGATGCCAAGAGTAACCACTTTCAACCAGCAAATTCAAATTTATTCTACTACCAATAAGTATCATTTATATCCAACAGGGTACTTGAATAGAAAAAGAGAAACGACTTCTATTTATTTTTAGATACAAGTCAGGTCTTAAAAATTATGGAGAAAATGTTATTAATTCAGATTAAACTTTAAAGTGTATTGTGTCACACCATGCTGTGAATAGCAGAAAAAATAAATAGTCTTTCCGTATTTGTAAATTATTATCTGATTCAGTAAAGAAGTCCCACATGATTGAAAAACAAATGAAGTTCTGACATCAGTCTTTGGGTTTTTTTTCTCTTACTTGCTAAGGTATGTGAAAGTGTCAACCGACGTCATGTTGTAACCACACCCACTCATCAGTTGCAACCATAGAGCAGCTTGCATATAAGAGTTTGGTAAAAGTCAGTGAAAGAATTCTGAAAATCAAATGGCTATATAAAATTCACAATAAAAAACATGATATATTTTATTATTATTTATAAATCATGTGCTATCCATCCTTTATGTCAATAAACTTCATAATAAACTTATGAATATGTATATATAATTTTTTCAGAGAGCTCAGCAAGCACTGAGAATACAGAAAGCTTCTGATATTCATCATTCTTTTTATGCTCATACATTTAAGAACCTGCAAAGTGTTAAAGATGTGTTTCTAATTCTTATGGCAAGTGCAAAAATGTAGCCTCCTTAAGGGATTAAAACCCAACAAGGACAGGGGTGCCTGAGTGGCTCAGTCAGTTCAGCATCATACTCTTGGTTTCAGCTCAGGTCATGATTTCACAGTTGCAGGGTTTGGGTCCACGTGGAGCCTTGAGCACTAACAGTGCGGAGCCTGCTTAGGATTCTCTCTTTCCCTCTCTCTGCCCCTATTCAGCTCATGCGAGTGTGCTCTCTCTCTCTTTCTCTCTCTCAAAATAAATAAATAAATCTTAAAAAATCCAACAGAGGAAGTAATTAGCATAAATATAACTATCATGCAAAGCAGTATGAGCAGCCAAAAAGAGTAGCAAAAGTAGGGGCGCCTGGGTGGCTTAGTTGGTTGAGCATCTCACTTCTGCTCAAGTCATGATCTCGTGGTTCATGAGTTCAAGCCCCACGTCAGGGCTCTGTGCTGACAGCTCAGAGACTGGAGCCTGCTTCAAATTCTGTGTCTCCCTCTCTCTCTCTGCCCCTACGCCCAGCCCAGGTGCACTCTGTCTCTCTCTGTCTCTCAAAAATGAATAAACATTAAAAAAAAAAAAAAAAGAATGTCATTTCCTCAAGTCATACACAAAATTAAAAAAAAAAAAAGATTAGTAAAAGTAGTAATGAAGCAATGTTCTAATGTTCTTTTACTAGAAACTTCAAATCTAGAATTAGAAATTAGAGTTATATACATTCCTAGTCATGAGAAAAGCTTTATTACAAACTAATAATTAGAATTAGTGCTTATCATAGTGTCTTGTGCATAGTAAATAACCAACATATGTCTCTTGAATTGTGCTAAAGGTAAATGTGCCAGAAAAAAATGAAATGAAATGAAATGAAATGAAATAAAATAAAATAAAATAAAATAAAATAAAATAAAATAAAAATCTGCAAAGCAACAGAGATTGCCAAAGATTGGGTTTAAGAAGAGGTCTACTGATGGGCGGCTGGGTGGCTCAGCCAGTTAAGTATCCAACTTTTGATTTCATCTCAGGTTGTGATTTCACAGTTTAGTGAGTTTGAGCCTGTATGGGGCCTCTGCACTCAAAGCAAAGAGCCTGTTTGGGATTCTCCCTCTTTCTCTGCTCCTCCCCGCTTGCACTTTCTCTGTCTCTCTCAAAATAAATAAATAAACTTAGAAGAAGAAGAAGAAGAAGAAGAAGAAGAAGAAGAAGAAGAAGCAGCCTACTGATAATTAGGCAGTATAGCAGCAAGAGGCATGGAGGGGAGATGATACCCTAATAAGCACACCCAGGTAAGACAGATGGTAGAACCAACTAATCTGGAAGGGCTTAAGTATTTGGCATCCTCAGATATTCTGGAACTGGGTTCTAACCTTGAACAGTTTCCTCAAAAAAGCAGGCTTGAGGAGAGATAGAGATAAATTAATTTGTCTGGCCCCCCATTTGAAGTTACACTGAAAGAGAAACTTCAGGCTTTTTTTCAGGGCTTCCAGTTTTATATGCTTCATGACATTTCAGGGGTCTCCCAGACTCTCCCTTTAATATAGTCTCACCTCAGGGGTACCTGGGTGGCTCTGCTGATTAAGCGTCTGACTCTCAATTTTGGCTCAGGTCATGATCTCAGGGTTGTGAGACTGAGCCCCATATGGGACTCCATGCTCAGCATGGAGCCTACTACCTCTCTCTCCCTCTACCTCTCCCCATCTAGAAAAAAAAAAAAAGTGTGTGTGTGTATATATATATATATATATATATAGAGAGAGAGAGAGAGAGAGAGAGAGAGAGAGAGAGAGAGGGAGAGAGCCCCACCTCTCACGGATACTCTTAAAACCCACAGATAAAGAATAGCTTTTAAATGCAGATAGTCGGTTGAAATTCAAATTAGCTTCACAATGAACATAGCCAGACAGCAAATTAAGTGTCAATGATAGATTCTAAGATTTGTCCTAGTTTTGATGGGATGAATAGACAAAGAGAAGAAATCTTGAATAATCTGAAGAAGGAAAAAGACTGCAAAAAGAGAAATCTGGGAACAAGGCAAAACTTTTAGCCTTTACATTTTGACCTCAAGAAAAAAAAAATTGTGAGCACTAGGTGTTGTATGTAAGTGATGAGTCACTAAATTCTACATCTGAAGCTAATATTGCACTGTATGTTAAGTAGCTAGAATTTAAATAAACTACAAGTGAACCAAAAGAAATTGTAGACTGTTATTTTACAACATAATTACAATATGTTTACAAGTATAGGTTTCATAAAGATTTTTTGGTTTTTATCATGTTTAAGCTGAGGAGGTTTCCTAGGAATTTAATTAAGGTATCAAAATGAGTAGATTGATTTTGTTTCCTTGATTTCCACAACAGAATGACATATTTATTGTTCTTTTTTATGATATGATATGTGGAAATAAGATGCCATCATATGTAGAGTCTACTGCACTTAAAAGATTAACATACAGGGGAACCTGGGTGGCTCAGTTGGTTGAATGCCCAACTCTTGATTTCGGCTCAGGTCATGATCTCTTGGTTCATGAGATTGAGCCCTGCATCCAGCTAGACACTGACAGCTCAGAGCCTGCTTGGGATTCTCTCTCTCCCTCTCTCTGCCCCTCCCCTTCTCAAGCTCTCTTGTCCTCTCAAAATAAATAAGTAAATATACATTTAAAAAAATAAATAAAAGATTAACTTACACAAACAACAGAATTTAACTTGTTAAAATGAATAATAAAAATGGCCTTGACAGTTTAAAAGAACAAAAAAGTAAAAGTACTATATATTAAAATGCATAGGATAAACTCAGTGCATCTGGAGGGAAATTTAAAAATTTAACTGTATTCATGAGGGCTGGGAAAAGAGGAGAAAAGGATTTAAATTTGTTAAGTAAATATTCAAACTAGAGAGAAGAGAGAGAAAACCTAACAAAAATAGCTCCAGGAAGGAGCTATTCCCTCACACTAAAGAAATAGCAAAGAAACAATTAAAAAGAATAGACAATCTGAAAGCTAGTTTTGAAAAGGCTAATAAAATAAGTAAGTTTTTGGCAATCAAGGGGAAAAGATCAAAGAAAGAAGTCACAAAAGCCATATATTAGGAATAGGTGAAGAGGAAATCCTTAAAATCACAAAGTAGTAGTATGCCATTACTATTTATATATTCCATATTTCAATATATAGTATCCATATGATTCTAAACTCGAAATACTCCAAGTATATATGGTAAAAATTCTCTTCCCCACCATATCCTCCAACTACCCTGCATCTTTCCCAAAAGCATCTTAACATTTGTCATTTATTCATGAATGCTTCCAAGGACACTTTACTCATTTACAGATTAATATAAATATGATTTCTCTTACCCCTTTTCTCACACATAAAATAAATTAAAGTGGTGTGGTTTACAGGATTCTTCAGGACAAAATTTACAGGCATGCTTCACAAAACTTTAGAGAAACAGATCATTCCAATCCTATATAAGTTGTTTCAGATCATAGAAAATACGGAGAATTACACACTGACACCAACGTGGATTGGTTCATTCAGTACCTATTTCACCTCCTTAGAAACCATATAAAACATTGCGTTTTCTCAGAATCTCTCTTGCTTAAATTCCAGATGTGATCCAGTCTCTGCTGTGTAACTTAACCCATATGAAACTTCAATTTGGAAGAGAATCAAATGGGGAGGGAGGCAGGGTCGTTGTATCTACTAGGCTGCAAGTGTATCATGACAAACCCAGAGCTGGTTCCTGAGCCAGTAGCTAGCAGCAGTGCCCTAACCGCAGATGACTTCATGACTAGCAGGAAGTAATGTGATTCTGGAACTGGCAATAGAAAAGTCTCTGGATCCCACCTGATGGGTAACTTCCTACATCATTGGCTTCCTGATTATAGCAGAGATGGCAGGCATAATTTTTCAAATTTTTTAAATTCTTGATTGCATCACTGGCATTATCTATCTTGATGACCCAGTTCTACAATATGGATTTGGGTGTAATTCCTGAAAATTCAGGTAAAAGTCCCCTTCAGCTCTAGTGATATATCTCTAAGTAAGCCATGTAACATCCTATAGGATAAATCCCTTTTTGTGTAGCAGAGAATCTGCTGTCTTAAACTGAACACAAACTAATATACTACTCAATTTACCTTATTTTTATTTTTTTTAATGTTTAGTTTGAGAGAGAGAGAGAGAGAGTGATCAGGGGAGGGGCAGAGAAAGAGGGGGAGAGAGAATCCCAAGCAGGCTCTGCACTGTCAGCACCGAACCTGACACGGGTTTTGAACCCACGAACTGTGAGACCATGACCTGAGCCAAAACCAAGAGTCAAATGCTTAACTTACTGAGCCACCCAGGTGCTCCAACAATTTACCTTAAAACTAAAACTGGACAAGGACAATACAAGAATGGAATACTGTATGTGAATGCCATTTTAAATACAGGTGCAGAATCCTAAATAAAAAGTTAACAAATCACATTCAGCACTGAACAAATAGAGATAGAGGTGGCCAAGTGGGGTTTATTCCAGGAACTCGAAAATGACTCAGCCTCAGAAAACCAATTAATGTGATTCACCACATTAACAGATTAAAGAAATAACTTATGATTGTTCCAATTAACGAAAAAATGCATTAGAAAAAGTCAATACACATTCATGATTTTTAAAAGTAACAAACCAAAAATAGAAGAAAATGTGTTTAACTAAAAGTCATTTTTTAAAAACCTTCCACAAACATCATACTTAGTGAAAAATAAGAAATTTTATTTTTAGAATAATAATACAGAGATGCCAACTAAAGCCCCTGCTTTTCAAAAATGTAATGAAGTTCTCAGAAAATGAAGTTAGAGAAGAAAAACAAATAAAAATTATAAGGGATTTTATCCATATTCTTCTTTGTCCTCATTGTGTAGCATTGTGTAACTTTCATAAACAGCATCAATCACCTCTGCCAACACCCAAACTTCCTTTTTATTTGTCTAGTGGCATGAATTGCCCAAATGGCCAGTTGGTTCTGCGCACTTTTTTTTAAAGTTTATTTATTAATTTTGAGAGAGAGAAAGAGAGGGAGCATGCACAAGTTGGGGAGATTCAGAGAGAGTGGGGGAGAGAGAATCCTAAGCAGCCTCCATGCTGTCAGCCTGCTCAATGTGGGGCTCAATCTTCTGAACCTCAAGATCATGACCTGAGCCAATACCAAGAGTTCGATGCTTAACCAACCGAGCCATCCAGGCACCCGGGATCTGTGCACTTTCAATTCAATTAAACTTTATTAATGTTCTCTGATGAAACCATTTATTTTAGGTATTAAGTCTTCTAAACTAGTAAGAACTAGTGTTCTGAAGACAAGATGCAAAAAATTTTATAGGTACAGCATTGGGTATAATTTTGTGAACCACCACTTCAAAACATTGCTTCTCAAATTTGTGCATTCTGGCTGTGAGAAAAACTGCACCACACGTTGGTTGCAGGTTTCAAGCACATAATGCCTCATATGAGACAACATCCTAGCCTCTCAAGGTATTGCATTCCCACCTAGCACTATAAGTTGATATTTAGAAGTACATTTTGACAACGTAGAAGGCGAATGGTAAGGGATAAACTATTAACTATAAAAATCAGTTCCTTGGAGTCAGTGCTGTGTGGAATACAGTGACCATAAATAAGACAATCAGAAACTCCATTCAATAGTGGTGCTAACAAAAGCAGGGCAGGCCAAGAAACCTGATCTATACTCTTTCTAATGACCTGCCCTCCACCTACTCTACTCCAGTTTATGGTATTATAGCAGAAAGATGCTAGTGGTGGCCCTCATGATCCTCACCTCCTTATATTCATGCCCTTCTATAATTCCCTCCCCTGAGTGTGGGCAGGACCTGGGACTTGGTTCTAAGCAACATACTATAGCAAAGGTAATGGGATGTCATTCCTGTGATTATATTATATGGTAGAAGGTGATGGATCTCATTTTTGTGATTACATCATGTTATTAAAGACTCCAGCTTAACACACTAAAGTTAGAGATTCTCCTTGCAGGTCGGACTGGCTACATAATTTGTGGGGCTCGATGCATAAGCAAAATGTGGGACTTTTTATTCAAAAATTGTTAAGAATTTCAAAACTGCTACAGAAGAACATTAAACCAAGTGTGGGGCATTGTAACCACAGGACATCTGTGACCACGTAGAATACAAGCTCATAAAACCAGCTCTGCTTGTGGTTTGATGAAATAAGTGCCCATGTTCATGAAGACTGTATATCAAGGAAATGTGGACAGCTTCTGGACAACAGTCAGCAAAAAACCAGGGCTCTCAGTCATATAGCCAACAAACTGAATGAGCTTAGAATTGGATTCTTCTCCAATCAAGCTTCCAAATGAGAATACAGTCTGTTCAACACTTTGCTTGCAGCTTTGTGAGACCCTGAGCAAAGGACCCAGTTATGTCATATGCAAATTTATGACCCATGGAAACTGTGAAATAATAAATGTGTGTTGCTACAAGCTGTTAATTTGGTGATAATTTTTATGGAGCAATAGAAAACTAGTGGATTTATGACATAAAAGGTTGAGGATAAGTTGTTCTGCTGCTGTGGGTAAATTAGGATTAAGTAATGGTCAGCAAAGCACCCTACAGAAGTAAACACTGACATTGTTAAGTCCATATATAGTCTCTATTCCTACAGGATGGCCATTTTATCCATGAGCCTATTAAAAAAAGTAATGATGTGTCTATGGAAAGAGGTTGACCCACAGTTAAAGGAATTGTCATTTTGTCCATCTGATCAAGATACTCCTCTATGGTAAGGGCTTTTTGATGAGCATTGATTCAGGACAATACTCTTCTGTTTTAGTTCCATTAAAAAGGGTCTATCCATGTATTTTACTTCTCAAACCCCCTTGTTTCTAAGATTATACTCTTCTTTCTTCCAGTTCCATTAGCCAATGACCATGAGTAAGTCTGGATTTGTGGCTGATAACACACCTTTCATAAAAATTGGAAAATGATCTGAAATACTAAAAATTACACCCATTGGTCCTTAAGGGCCAACCATGAATGAGGTTGTAAGGCAGTAACAGTTGCACTTCCCCTCGGCACCAACAAATCATTTAGATGTATCTATTAATTAGAGTCAAGTATGTAGGTAATAAAGAATTTCCTGTGAGTCCCTAGATGAGGCTGAGGGAGAAATGACAGTGTTGTAGAAGTTGCATAGTCAGAATGTGGGTCTTCTGCAAGTTACTTGTGCCTCTAGACATTCTTAGGTATGGTTCCATGTATATTACTTCCGTTAGATGATGGAATACTGGTGGACATGACCAACTTTTTGGTTATTTTGATTTTAAAATATGTTGTTCATCATTGGCAGCTCCAATCAATACTTACTTGGTCTCATGGCAAACAATTGACTGTCTACCATTATTGTAATCATTCCAATTTACCTCTATTGATTGAGTGCTTCTAATTAGCTTCTGCCAATCTACAATCTCTTCTTCCTCACTGAAATGAGGAGAGTATGCTGGAATTCTCCTCTACAATGTATTTCTCAAGGACTTGGTGAAGGGGTTGTCTTCTGGATCCATTTTAGTAATATAGCTAGGAATGAGGAAAGCAGAATGTATATAACAAATTAATCCAACATTTCCACCTCCTAAATCTTTTAATTCTTTTCTCCTTTCTTCTTTGTGGTATGTCAATTTCTCTTAATATGAGATATTGTCTAGATTTAAGTCAACCAAAAAATAAAACAACTAAAACTGCTCTCAGATGTTTAAGCTAGTACATTGGAAGTCAAATTCCTCATAAGAATACCTGTATAGGTAAACTCAGTTAAATCTGAAACTTTAGTCTTCCTTTTTATTGGTCTAGAATGCTCAGATTCCATGCTGATATATGTTGGTCATATTTCTTGTATCTAATTTTAAACTTTTGCCATAAGTTAAAATTTTGAAAATGTCATTTTTTTTTAACTGTTCAGCATATTTAGAAATGCTCCCAGCCTCCTACGGGTGCTCATCTATATCAATCAGGATTTTTAGTTGGAAACAAAAAATAACCAAGCTCAACTGATTTAAGCAAAATGGGATATTATTAAAAGGATTTGGGGTAGCTCATGGAATTATTAGGAGGCCTAGACAATTAGAGTCAAGACTTCATCAAACAGCAGTCGTTGCTGCCCACAGTGCAAACAGTTGGCTTGGATACTAAATGCCATTAATAGCATGGGTCCTAGTACTGCTACAAAACTTAATCTTGCTGCAATGACCTACACAGCTGTCCAGAGTTCCTCTCATCTAATGCATGGACTCCCAATTCCAAGTACAGAACCAAGATCACATGTCCACACCCTAGGTCCAAGCAAAGTTAAGAAAGTAAGTACTTGACATTTCAGCATTTTATGGTGGAAAGTACACTCTGTCTCCCATCATATTCATAAAATGGGAAGTTCCCAAAGCATAGGAAGGCAAATTACTTGATGAACAGCCAAAATGAATGATAAATGTCAACTGTGGTTAAAATCATGTGTAGATATATGTACTCTACGATCCCCAAATTCTGCTGCTAGAGTTTCTAAAGAAATTCTCATGCATGCCCAAGACAGAAACAAGGATTTTTTTTTGAAACAGTGTATATAATAACAAAAATGTGAAAAGAACTCAAAGGCTATTAGAATTAGATCAATAGGTTGTGATATGTAAATTTCAGGTCTTTTTTTGTTGTTGTTCAGGTATTGAGAAACTACTGTGTCAGATATAATGCTAAACACTGTGTACAGAGACTGGGGTGGATGAGACGTTTACAAATATGAATTTTTAACAATATTGCCTTTAGGACTGCCCCAATGGAGTAGGAAGACAGACACATAAGTATATCACCAGGACATATGCAACATATCGAAGACTCAAATGGATCATGTACATGGTACGATAATGGTACAGTGAGAAAAATATAATTGGCTGCATAAGTGGGAGAAGTATCACAGAGAAAAAAAGATACATATGTAAGTGAGGCCTCAAAATGTCTACAAGAGTATGAAATGAATGAGGAGAGATTCATTCCAGGCAGTAAAAATTTTATTGTAAAGTCACTAAAATTTGTTATATATAGCATAGCTCAACATACACAAATCAATCAATGTGATATACCACATTCACAAAATGGAGGATAACAACTATGTGATCATCTCTTTCGATGAAGAAAAAGCATTTGACAAAATTCAACATCCATTCCTGATTTAAATGAATGAAGTAAGTATAGAGGGAATGTACCTCAGCATAATAAAGGCCATAAATGACATGCCATAGCTAAGATCATATTCAATGGTGAAAAACTGAAAGCTTTACTTCTAAGATCAGGAACAAGATAAGGATGCCCATTTCCACCATTCTTATTCAACATAGTACTAGAAGTCCTAGCCAGAGTAATCAGGCACAACAAAACAAAACAAAACAAAACAAAACAAACAAACAAACAAAAACCACTAAATAAAAGACATCCATTTTGAAAACAAAGAAGTAAACCTGTGTCTGTTTGCAGATGACATATTATTATTATATGTCAAAAACCCTAAGGACTTTACCAAAAAACTATGAGAACTAATAAACGAATAGAGTTGAAGGATACTTAATCAGTATACAAAAACCAGTCACTTTTCCATACTCTAACAATGAACTATCAGAAAGAGCAATTGAGAAAATTCCATTTACAATTGTGTCAAAAAGAATAAAGTACATATGAATAAAGTTAATACATAAAAGACCTATATACTGAAAGCTATAAAATATTGATAAAATAAATTGTAATAAATAAAATAATAAATAAAATAATATATTTTTATTTATTTAAAATAAAATAAATAAAAAATAAATAAAATAAAAAAATAAAATAAAAAGATATTACATGTTCATGGATTCAAAAAATTAGTATTTTTAAAATGTCTATGCTACCAAAGAAATCTGTAGATTCAATCTAATCCCTATCAAACTTCCAATGGCATTTTTCACAGAAATGGAAAAAAACAACCCCAAGATTTGTATGGAACCACAAAACACCTTGAATAGCCAAAGCAATCTTGAACAAGAAGAACAAAGCTGGAGGCATCACACTTCCTGATTTTAAACTATATTACAAAACTATGGCAACCAACGTAGAGTTTGGCATAAAAACAGACACATAGATTAATGAAACAGAAGAGAGCTGAAAAATAAACCCAAACATATATAGTCAACTAATTTACAACAAAAGGGCTAAAGATACACAATAGGGAAAGAATAGTCTCTTCAATAAACAGTATTGGGAAAACTGAAGAGACATATGCAAAAGAAGGAAACTGTATCTCATCATCATTTTATACATCATTTTTCTGTACACAAAAATTAAGTCAAAATAGATTACAGACTTGAAATAAGACCTGAAACCATTAAACTCCTAAATGAAAATATAAAGGGAAACTCCTTGACATTGGTCTTAGCAATGATTTTTTTTTTTTTATTTAACACTGAGAGTGAAGACAATAATAGCAAAAATAAATTAATAGGACTACATCAAACTAAAAAAGCTTATGCAGAGCAAATGAAACCACCAACAAAATGAAAAGACAACCTACAGAAAGGGAAAAATGTTTATAAATCATTTATCTGATAAGGGGTTAATATCCAAAATATATAAAGAACTTATACAACTTAATAGCAAAAAGAAAAAAACCAATTAAAAAATGGGCAGAGGAATGAATAGACATTTTTCCAAAGAAGACATACAGATGGCCAATAAGCACATACATGAAAAGATATTCAACATCACTAACCATCAAGGAAATGCAAATTAAAACCACAGTGAGATATGACCTCACCTGTTAGAATGGTTATCATCAAAAAGCCAAGAAATAACAAGCGTTGGAAAGGAGAGGAAAAAAAGAAACTCCTAATCAATGTTGGTGGAAATCTAAATTGGTGTAGCAAAAAACGGTATGAAGTTCCTCAAGAAATTAAAAATGGAATTACCATATCATCGAGCAATTCCACTTCTAGGTATATATCCAAAAGAAATAAAAACAGGTTATTGAAGAGATATCTGCACCCCCATGTTCACTGTGGCATTATTCACAATAGCCAAGAAATGGAAACTTAAACTGTCCATCAATGAATGAATAAAGAAAATGTGTTGTGTGTGCCTATGTATTACATTTATGTATATATGTAAATACACATACATACCACATAATACACACACAATGTATACAATTGTGTATATATAAAAATAATATATACATATATGTGTGTAAATATATGCATAAATTTGTGTGTGTGTGTGTGTGTGTGTGTGTGTGTGTGTGTGTGTGTGTATATATGCTATGGGCTATCATTCAGCCATGAGAAAGAAAGAAATTCTGCCATTTGTGATAACACAGATGGACCTTGAGAACATCGTGCAAAGTGAGATAAGCCAGACAGAGCAAAACAAATACTGCGTGCAATTACTTATAAATAAATTCCCAAAAAGTCAAACTCATATAAACAGAGTAGAAAAGTGGTTGCTTGTGACTGGGGTGTGGGGCAAATGAGGAGAAGTTGGTACACATTTCCAGCAGTAAGATGAATAAGGTCTGAGGATCCAATGTAAAACATGGTGACTCTAGTTGATAAGACTATGTTTTATAATTGAAATTTGCTGAGAGAGTGGAACCTAAATGTTCTAAAAATAAATAAATAAGGTGATGGATATGATAATTAACTAGATGGAAATAATCCTTTCACAATCTATACATTTATCAAATCACCACAATATACATTTTAAATATCTTACTATGTTATTTAATTATGCTTCAATACAGCTTTTATTTTTAAAAATAAAAAATAAAATAATAATGAAGTTGAATTACTTTTCTACCTTAAACTTTTTAAAGTTTTTTTTAAAGCTTTTGAAAATGTTGCCATCTAGTGGTGTCAACTTTTTTAAAAAGTTAGTAATTAGTAAATCCTTCAATTATGTTTCCTAGGAAAAGTTGCCTTAGCATTTTTCAAAGAAATGTTATACTTGTGCCTCTGCTTTAAGAGAAAGCACTCTGGATTTAGGATACTGGGTTTTAGAATTTGGCTTCTGAGTGATCACAGGCAAGCTGCTTAATTTCTCTATAAATGCATGTAATAATAGTACCTACCTCCCAGGATTGTTAAAGAGAATTAATGAGAAAATCCTTATAAAGTTATTTAGTGCAGCATTTGGCTCATAGTATACACTCAATAAGTAGTAATTGTTATATTGCTCAATGGGGAAAGAGTTGCAATCTTTCAGTGGCATTGAAGTTTGAGTGATACAGCGCTTAAAACTATGGGACTTGGGGCGCCTGGGTGGCGCAGTCGGTTAAGCGTCCGACTTCAGCCAGGTCACGATCTCACGGTCCGTGAGTTCGAGCCCCACGTCAGGCTCTGGGCTGATGGCTCAGAGCCTGGAGCCTGTTTCCGATTCTGTGTCTCCCTCTCTCTCTGCCCCTCCCCCGTTCATGCTCTGTCTCTCTCTGTCCCAAAAATAAATAAACGTTGAAAAAAAAAAAAAAAACTATGGGACTTTATATTGTCAATTCTGACCAGAGTATTACACTTCTTTCTGGGAGTAGTAGAAACATTGTTTTGGTATATGGTTGCTATGTAGATGGCAGGCATTAATGACTAGTATTATCTAACTTTGAAAGATCCCTGAATCAACTATGATTGTGATTTACTGTTAAAATGTTTATAATTTGCCCCTGATTTGGTCTGTTAGCTATTCTACAAGAAAATACAAATCTTTCTAGGAGAGCATGGATGGAAGTAAGAGAAAGACAGCTTCACTAGTTGGCTAAAAAAATTGAGTCTCATAGAAGATGCAGTCAGCCCTAAAACTGCCTGTCAAGAAGGCAAGGCAGATGGAAATGGTCCTCTCTATTTATGACATCCGTTCAGCTCCAGTATTGCTATGATTTATTTTATTCTTCAAGACAGTCCTTGAATCTTACTTTAACTTGATTTCACCTGTCCGGCGAAGCATAAACAGTGCGATTTTAAAAATGTTTTTGACAGAAATGTCTCCTGAGATCTCCAAAGATACGATGACAAAATGTTAGTCAGATGACACCACTATTGAGAATTTACAGTTAGGCATCTAGCAATATTCATAATTTTAGTTAGTGGACTGGAGTCAGTCTGGAGGGAAAAATATGCTGCAAGACTTTGTCACAAACACCCCTTCTCCAATATTTTAATCAAAAACTGGGATGAATAAGGCATGCTTTGTTAAAGTTGCAGAAAATTCTGGATGGGCTGATGTGGTAGAAAGCTTGTAAGATGGCCCCAAGGATTCCTACCTCTTGGTATTCACACATTCATGTAATCTCCTCTCCTTGTGTGTGAACTGGTCCTAATTACTCATTTCTATAAATGTAATAGAACAGAAGTGATGGGAGTCACTTCTAAAATCAGATTACAAAGAGATTATGGCTTCCATTTTGCATGTTCTTTCTTGTTCTCTCTTGCTAACTTGCTGTGATGGAATCGAGCTGCCTTATGGAGAGGTCCATGTGGCAAGGAACTGAGAGAGACCTCTGGCCAACAGCTAGTGAGGAGTTGAAACCTTCAGTCCAATAGCCCACGAGGAACTGAATTCTGCCAATACCCACGTGAGTGAGCTCAGAACCAGGTCCTCTCTAAGTTGAGGCTTCAGATGGGACTGCAGCTCAGACAGCACCTGAATCCTGGTGAGGGCCTTTGAGGCAGAGGTACCCAGATAAGCCAAGCCCTGGATTCTTGACCCACAGAAACAGGGAGATAATAATGTTTCATATTTTTAGCCACTAAGTGAGCTGATTTGCAATACAGGAATATAACCATGAGGTCTGCAAACTACAGCCTATGGTCAAAGCTGATCTGAGGTCTGCCATTGTATGGCCTTTGAGCTAAGAATGCTCTTTACATTCAAAAGATTCCTCACTTCTTTTCTCTTTCTTTCTCTCTTATTTTCTTTCTTTCAGTCTTTCTTTCTTCCAACGTTTATTTATTTTTTGGGGGACAGAGAGAGACAGAGCATGAACGGGGGAGGGGCAGAGAGAGAGGGAGACACAGAATCGGAAACAGGCTACAGGCTCCGAGCCATCAGCCCAGAGCCTGACGCGGGGCTCGAACTCACGGACCGCGAGATCGTGACCTGGCTGAAGTCGGACGCTTAACCGACTGCGCCACCCAGGCGCCCCAGTCTTTCTTTCTTCCAACATGTAACAAAGACCCCTGGCCCACAAGGCCTAAAATATTCACAATCTAGAGTTTACAGATATAGATAAAGCTTGCCAACCCCTGCAGTAAATGATACGACTGATAACAGAATAAAGATTCAGAATGATTACCTTAACTGACTAGAATAAAGAAGTGAAGAGGCGCCTGGGTGGTTCAGTTGGTTAAGTGTCCGACTTCAGCCCAGGTCATGATCTCGTGGTTCATGAGTTCGAGCCCCACATCGGGCTCTGTGCTGACAGCTCGGAGCTGGAGCCTGCTTCAGATTCTGTGTCTCCCTCTCTCTCTGGCCCTTCCCCTCTCAAGCTCTGTCTCTGTCTCTGTTTCTCTCAGAAATAAATAGACATTAAAAAAATTCTTTTTAAAGAATTTAGAATAAAGAAGTGAGGTAAATGAGATAAAATTTGTAGTTCACACAATGTTCTGCTCTTAAGTTCAAAATTTCAATCTCAGAAACATAGGATAATGACTATGTGAAAAGTATGAGAGGATTTTAGTAGGTCCTGCACTCACAAAGTGCTAAAATATAAAATGGATGCTTAAAAATGGTTAATATATGGGTGCCTGGGTGGCTCAGTCAGTTAAGCATCTGACTTCAGCTCAGGTCATGATCTCATGGTACATGGGTTCAAGCCTTGCATCAGGCTCTGTGCTGACAGCTTGAAGCCTAGAGCCTGCTTCAGACTCTGTGTGCCTCTCTTTCTCTGCCTCTCCCCCACTTGCTCTCTGTCTCTCAAAAAAATAAACATTAAAAAAAATTTTAATGGTTAATAGAATCCAATACTGCATTAACATAAATATAAATCCAGTTCATAAAGAAATACAACCTCAAGACTACTCTACATTAGTCAGAACACATGTAGAGTATGTCAATAGAGATCTTTTAAAAACTATTTTTAGACAATGGAAAAGGCTTTTGTATTTAGTTTTATAGAAAAGGCTTTTAAATTTATTTCTTTAAAATAATTGCAAGATACAACTTTTTAAACCAACATGATAGTGGAATCACTAGTGTTCAAAATTATGTATTTTATCTGTATTAATTTCACTCCATATTTTTTACTCAATTCTTCCTTTGATGTCTACTTGTGTTGAATAACATGTTTATATTTGGCTTCCTCCTGTCTTTCCATGTATTCCAAAAGGAGTAGAGGGGAAGGGAAAGACATCTAAGAATATACCTGTGTTTGTGGGAGATGGCTGGCATATTTAAGAGTATTGTATTTTATGGTGAGGATGCGGAGAAAAAAGGAAACCTCATGCACTGTTGGTGGGAATGTAAGTTGGTACAGTCACTGTGGAAAACAGTATGGATGTTCCTCAGAAAATTGAAAATAGAAATACTATATGATCCAGTAATTCTACTATTGGGTATTTACCCAAAGAGAACAAAAACACTGTTTCAAAAAGATGTATGCACCTTTATGTTTACTGCAGCATTATTTAGAAGAGTTAAAATATGGAAGCAACTTAAGTGTCTGTCAATAGACTAATGGGTAAGGAAAATGTAGTATACACACACACACACACACACACACACACACACACACACACAGGAATATTATACAGCCGTTAAAAAGGATGAGACAATACCATTTGAGACAACATAGATGAACTTGGAGGCTATTATGCTAAGTGAAATAAGTCAGATTGAGAAAGACGAATACTATATGATTCCACTCATAGGTAGAATCTAAAAAAACAAACAAACAAATGAATAAACAAACAAAAAACAAAATCAGATCTATAAATACAGAAAATAAACTGATGGTTGCCAGAGGAAAGAGGAGTGAGTGGTTGAGCAAAATGGGTGCACGGGAGAGGGATATACAGGCTTCCTGTTATGAAACGATAAATCTCAAGAATAAAAAGCGCAGCATAAGGAATACAGCCAATGATATTGTAATAATGATACAATGAGACAGATGCTAGCTTCACTTGTGGTGAGCATAGCATAGTGTATAAACTTGTCAAACTACCTATAAGTTGTACACCTGAAACTAATGTAACATTGTGTGTCAACTATATTCACATTTAAAAAAAAAGAGAATTGTATTTTACAACCTCTTAAAATTGGGTCTATTTCTGTCTCTCTGTGTTTGCATATACTGTATTTTCAATACTGTACACATCTGTGCTTACAAAAGTATCCCGGAATTTTGAGGTAAACATCATTGTAGAATAAAATGCACCCAGGACCCAACAAACAAAAAGATAATTTTAAACTAAGTCTAAATTCACATTTATACATGCCATGAATGAGAAGTATAGAGACTAACTAAATAGGTTTCAGCCTACTTGAATACAAAGTGTTTTAAGTCTGACTGATGATATAATGTATTGGAGAGACTCAATGGACTCCATTCTTTCCTTATTTACAATAAAATCTACTCTCTCCTTGCTTTTCTATAAAGCTACTGCAGTTTATTTTAACTTTATAGTCCATGACTCCTTGTTGTTTACTCTTACCCATGAGAAATTGTTCTGAATGTAGTAAGCAGTGACTGACTCACATCTAGTCAGCTTCCACAGCAGCCAGACGGAGGGCAAGCAGGAGAACTGGTGATAAAAATAGGCTTTGATGCTGAACCCTGCAAAGCAGACTGTGGAGGCACTAACAAAGTTCCTCTTGGGAAGATTATTTCTCCTGCAGAATGAGTGAAAAGGAACTGCTATTTTCACACTGTAGAGGGAGGTGCAGGCTTGCACTGAGCTGATTCAGTGGTGAAAAGAAAAAAGAGAGATTAAAGGAAAAGAATAAACACACAAAGGAAAGGAACGAATTGGAGTGATAACATTTCTGCTTATTTTCAATCACTATGTGAATGAAATTACTTAAATACTTAAGGTTAAATTTTTAATTTCAAGCCTACATTTGGGTAATGCTTACATTTGACTTTATTTTGTTCTACTAGCCCAAAACTTGTAGCCCTTAACAATAAATTTTATTTAACATTTAAATTGTAGATCACGATACTTAAAAAAGAAAAACACCTTTAACTGCTAAGGATGTAGATGGAAATCACCATGTGATAAGCTTCCTAATTATGAGCGTCTGCATAACAAAATTATTTCTTATAGATTTTGACTATGAAAAACTAGCAGATGCAAATATATATTCATTTATATTTATGTCCAGAAAATACTTTTTGGTATGAGGTATATAGTTATGTGGCTATTGAATCTTCATATTAAATGAGTTTTCTCTGTTACCATGTATTGACCTTAACAGATTCATAGGTAACTTAGAAATGAAAATGCCTCTAAATTTAGCATTGCTTAATATATATTTTATCACTTGATTATTATTAAATATGCTATGATTTATATGATTAAATATCATATTGTTATAAACTGTATATCCATACAATGTAGAACTTTTATTTATTTTTCTCTGTTTTTATGATGTAAACAAAACAGCAGTTACAGAAAACGAAACATTGGCATGCCCTTCTAATTCAGTCACTGTTTCTTTTCCCTAGTTCCCTTATTATTGTGCCCATATTCATGCATCTTTTAAATTGCTGCTTTCTTAATAGACAAAATGTTATACCTCACCTTTTTCACTTAAAATTATGTTAAAACTGTTTTTCTGCTTGCTGCATGGATTCCTCATCTTAATGTAGATAATCAAAGATTTTGTAAAATGAGGTTATTACCTGTGGAAGGCTGGCTAACTAGTCATGTCCACAACATTCCACCCACCTTGCAAAAATTTTCACTGTCCCCTCATTTCACAGGCTGGGACACCCAGTTTGTTCCCTGTCCCAGAATTAATTGAATACTGGGATATCAATTCATCCTATCAAACCTGAGAGACATCTGTGATGCTAAAATAGCAATTTATTCATTTACAAGGAGAATTAAGAAGTAAAGGTACAAGCCTATCTCCTTGTGCTTGCTTTGACTTATCACATTCTCTCCCTCCAGGCAAGCTGCATAGGAGGTTGCTTGATTAGAATGGACCACAAACACGGAGTCCCTAATGCAATTAAGTGCCTGTCCCCACAATAGCTTCCAGCACTTCTAAGCAATATAATAAAGTCCTAAACAGTACTGCATGGGAAGACCTGTTTTGTCTGGAAGACTTCTGCCTTTTTGTCCTTTCCACTGGGGAGCAATCCTGTCGTCAACGGACACATTCATTAGGAGTGTCAATAAGTTCACTCTGGTTACAGTTATATGTTTTGGACCTGGGAGCCATTCTCCATCTTCTGCCTTGATCCCTTATGCTTTGAGTTTTTTCTGCCTCCTTCTTGCAAAATTATCTTTTTTCTTTAATCTTAGTTATTGAGAAGCACCTCACTGAATATACCCATGTGCCCCAACTATCCCTTCCAAATGGCAGTATAGTATTCCATGGAGTTTCTCTATCGTTAGCCATTTGCTGTTTTTCCTTCCCCATCCTATGAAATTATGATGCGTGCCATTTTTTTCTTCAGAATTTTTCAAAAGAATAAATTCCTAGGAGTATTAGAAAATCAAAAGGAGAAGACTATGTAACTTTTTATATTATTGCCTAATTACTTCAGAAAATGGTTTGAGCAATTTATCCTGATGCCAGCAAAATACAGCAATTTCAAAATAATCTCACCATTAGTCATTTAAATTTCTCCAAAATTTTAATATGTTAATAGGAATACAGGGGCGCCTGGGTGGCGCAGTCGGTTAAGCGTCCGACTTCAGCCAGGTCACGATCTCGTGGTCCGTGAGTTCGAGCCCCGCGTCGGGCTCTGGGCTGATGGCTCAGAGCCTGGAGCCTGTTTCCGATTCTGTGTCTCCCTCTCTCTCTGCCCCTCCCCGTTCATGCTCTGTCTCTCTCTGTCCCAAAAATAAATAAAAAACGTTGAAAAAAAAAATTTAAAAAAGGAATACAACTATAATATGTCACTCTTTGAGATTGAATTTTTAATTTCTACCGAAACCGGTCACTTTTGCATGTCTCTTTTTCCTTGTTAAATCAAATTACATTCTTTTTTCTTTTTTTTTTTTTTTGAGAATTTGATATTTAGGTTATCACTTTCTATGAACTCTTTATATGATACAGATATTGTTTCTGTCAAAAAAGAGGCTAAACTTTCCTAATTTGTTGTTTTAAAATATCCAGGTATGCTCTTCTATGTTTTATAAACCTCTTCACATTGTGTCCTGATCACTCATCATATTTTAATCTTTACTTTTTTGATAAAATCTTCCTCATTCACTTCCCCACTGTTCCGAAATACCTGATTTGTCATATGTTAAATTATTTTTTAATATTTATTTACTTTTGAGAGAGAGAGACAGACAGGACACGAGTGGGGGAGGAGCAGAGAGAGAGACGGAGACACAGAATCCAAAGCAGACTCCAGGCTCCGAGCCATCAGCAAGCACAGAGCCCGACCCGAGGCTCGACCTCAAACTGGAAGATCATGACCTGAGCCGAAGTCGGACGCTCAGCCGGCTGAGCCACCCAGGCGCCCTGTGGTATGTTAATATAAATTATTACATAAAGCTGGTTTTCCTCTCTAGTATTGCTTAGGAAATTTATCGACCATCCTTAGTAAGGAATAAATTCCTGCCGCTCTGGTTGTACCGTATGCAAGTAGAGTTGTCCCTGAAAGAAGCAGCTCCATTGCAAATCAACGCCAAAAAATCAAAACTTTCTCTGTGAATTTTGATTGAAGCTCATATTAAAAACTGCTATCTGTTCTCTTTGTTCATTATGTTTTAATATGTAGGACCTGTCTCTCACAACTGAAGTAACACAGGCCTGGATTTCAGTTGTTTCAGAGAATTATTGCCTATCTTTTTGAAGTGTTCTCCACAAAACTCTCAAAAGTGATTTATTTCGATTGAGACTTCCTGGGTTTCTTTTTTTGAATGCATATCATATCACAACATATTATATCACATTATATTATATATTACATAATATGTTTAGTCACTTAAATTCTTTTGCATTTTGGCTTTCATCTCAGTATTATAAGATGGAAACTTAAAACCAATAATTATATGTTAAAATATGCTAAAGATAATATTCCTCAAA
Source organism: Herpailurus yagouaroundi (assembly GCF_014898765.1). Lineage (NCBI taxonomy): Eukaryota > Metazoa > Chordata > Mammalia > Carnivora > Felidae > Herpailurus > Herpailurus yagouaroundi. The sequence goes on from NW_024412376.1 coordinate 108,939,109, forward strand.
GTACAGTAAATTCTCTGTGTTATTTATATCACCTAATCAACACTACAGATTTTAAAAAAATGGATGGAAGGAGGGAAGAAAAGAGGGAGCAAGAGAGAATGAAAATAGAATTTATAATTATAGTTGTATAACTTTTTGCAGCATATAAATGAAACATAAATTATATTTCATATATTATTTGTAAATGACTGCTGTTTGCACTTTAAGATGCAAAGCTCTCTGCCATTTCTGATAATAAATATCACACTTAGACACCCTGCAAGTGTAAGGTATTATTTTGTGTATCTCCCCTTTGTATTCCCAAATTCTAAAAACAGGAATGTATAAGTTTAGATATATATTGCTCAGGGCAACAAAAAGGGCCTTTCAGGTATGCAAAGACAAGTCTTTTCCTGTTAGCCTGGTCTTGTCTGTTTCACTAAAACTCATGTCTATATCTCTAGATTGCCACAATGTTCATCAGCAGTAACACAGTAGTGTATAGGGAAACAGAAAGCGAAACAATTTAGAAGAGCAGAAGACTCTGGATTATTGGTTCTGAAATAATTAAGACACCTAAAATATTATTATAATAGGGAGATCTGGTTACAATGTCTCACTCTTAGTGTAATATGTGTAAAAAAGGGGGTTGGGGGTACGAACAGGGTGGAGAAAGCAGTGGAATGTTGTGATTCTTACACTACCCCTGGGTAAGCCCCAAAACCATGTTTAAAGTTCCTGGTATTCACCTAATGTAGTCAAATTACTTTGGAGGACAATGATTTTTAAGTCTTTACCACCCTCAACAAACATACTTGAAGGTGGAATTTCACACTTAGAGATTAGAGCAAAGTTTTCCAGTTAAGACACTTGGGCCAATACGTGGCTTTGTTTGCAACAGCAAAAAAAAAAAAAAAAAAAAAAAAAAAATTATTTACCTTATGAACATGGAACCAACAGAAAGTATTAAAAGTTATCGAGAGGGGGCACCTGGGTGGCTCGTTCAGTTAAGCATCTGACTTTTGATTTCAGCTCAAGTCATAATCTCACAGTTCGTGGGTTTGAGCCCCTCAATAGGCTCTGCACTGACAGTGTGGAAACTTCTTGGGATTCTCTCTGTCTCTCTCTCTCTGTCTCATTCCCTCTGTCTCTTTGCCCCTCCCCACATGCATGTACATGCACTCTCTACCTCTGTCTGTCAAAATAAATGAATAAACTTGAAATAAAAGTTATAGATAGTTACAGCGGATTTTATTATTTTGGATTTAATATGCATCCTAAAACCCTAATTGAAAAAAATGTTTTAATAAGAGAAATCTGTCAAAAACATATACATATAAAGAGCTTTGGTAACAGCATGTAACTTGAATTCTCAAAGGATATGACTTGCCCCTAAACACCCTGTAGGAAGTGATTTTTCTAATCTGTTCCTGTTTTTAAAATATAAGATATTAATAGTCACACCATAAACTATCTGAAAAAGATACTTTATTAAATGTATATGACCTTCAGTTAAAGGAAACAAAATGTCAGCCTTTAGATTTTATGCACTATTGCATAATTTTCCCATTAATATTTTCATCCTGCCTTTTTCTAAATGTTCTAACTTCAAGTTGAAGGTTGAGTTAGAAGGCACAGAGTAGAAGTTGCACAAACTGTTGCCAACCTAATCTTTTAAAAAGTGTTTTCAACAATGAATCTCTATTCCCAACCACCTCTCATCTAAACTACTTCTCAGGATCCTAGAGTTTCCAAAATCTGGACCTAACTTTTCTACTTTATTCCCAATAATCCTCAGTGCTCTTCTTTTCTTCCAGTTGGGCCTATTAAATTCATTCATTCAATAAATATTTGTTGAGCATTTATCATGTGGCAGGCATCAAACCATAATGTAGTGGTAGCACGGACTCCAGAATCAAACCACATTAAAACACAAACTAAAATGCCACCTACTATGAGATTCTTTAACCTCCATTTGCCTCTGTTTCCTTATCTGTCAAAAAAGGGTATTATAGTATCATAAGTTTTTTGTAAAGATTAAAGGATATAATACATGTGAAGTACATAGAACACTTCTTGGCACATAGTAAGTCCTCAATAGACATTAGGTGTTAGGGGCACCTGGGTGGCTCAGTCAGTTGAGTGTCCAACTTCAGCTCAGGTCATGATCTCATGGTTCATGAGTTTGAGCCCCACGTCAGGATCTTTGTTGACAGCTCAGAGCCAGGAGCCTGCTTAGGATTCTGTGTCTCCCTTTCTCTCTGCCCCTCCCCCTGCTCTCACACACACATTCTCTCTCTCTCTCTCTCTCTCTCTCTCTCTCTCTCAAAAATAAATATTTTAAAAAATTAGAAAAAAACATTAGGTGTTATTAGAGAGTGCATAGTATTTAAGAAAAACACAAAATTACAGCAAAATTGAGTAAGTGCTATTCCAGGGGAAGTACAGGGTGTTATGGCAGGTCCAAACACAAAGCAACTACATTGTCAGGAAAGGTTTCCCAGAAGAAGTGACATTGAATGTGAGTCCTGAAATATAAGTTGGAGTAAGCGTAAAAGAGTGGTCTAGGCAAGGAGAGCTATACATGGAAAGGCCCAGGAGCACATTAACATGGTACTTTAGAGACACTGAGCGAGATTCAGTTGGGGGGTAGGGTGGCAGGATCCAGGTCCAGAGTCTTAAAGACAATTTCAACTTTAGGCCAAGAATAATGAGAAGCAATTTGGGGAACTTTAGGAAGAAAGGCAATGTGACCATATTTGGGTCTGAAAATAAATAGCTGCAGCCTGGAGAATAGATTGGAGGAAAAAAGGGAGAACAGGATCAAAGACTAGATAAAAAGCATAGTCCTTGCAAAGTCTTTCTTTACTGCTTGAGCTCTCATTGATCACCACTGATCACTTTCTTTCTTCTAAACTCCAATAGCACTTTTTTTTTTTTTTACTGTGGCAGTATGCCTTTAATCCATAGGCTTACCACAATGTTAATATCCGAGAGGAGACAGAATGAGAGAAGAAATAGTCATCTGCCTTTCCAAGCACAGCTCCAAGAAAGACTCACAACTGTACAGATGTTGTAGGTAAGATTCCTAGAAAGTAATCCCTGAGATTGAGTTTAGTGTATGGGGGGTATTCATAGAAAAAAGGAATACCCATGGGATCTACATTTATGGAAGAAAGGAAAATGAAGCAGGAGTGAGGAGAGGAAGAAGTCAAGCGACAGCCTCAACCAACCCCTTTGGAACCTTTGGAGCTAGAATGGCCTTTCAGATGGCAAGGGCTTTATACTCCACATCAATCAACTATTGGCTATAGGACTTCTTGTGTGATTCTCTGTAACTGAGGCAATCTCTGAAAGCTATTTATAGATAGTCCCTTCAGCAGCTGAGGCTCAGTCCTTCACTGAAAAGGGATTCGGGTGGTGTATCAGAGTGTCACCACATTGGGATAAGATAGCCCGAACTCCTTATTCAAAAAACCTGACCATCAGGTCAGCCCATCAAAATCTTCATCACACTTTACACATGGCCATCTTATCATACCGCCTAGTAGCCATGACCTCCTTCTCAGAATAAAGATGAATTTCCAGTGTAGAGAGACAAGTGAAGAGGACTAAGGGAGGAAAAAGAAGAAGCTGTGTTTGTACTGAGCTCCAAATTTAGCTAGAATATTTTGGGAAAATATGTCCAGGTATATACGTCAGATAGGCAATTGCTGTTGGAGGGCTATTGTCATCAACTAGCTAGAGATACACAATGCTGTGAACTCCTGGAGTACTTACATACTGAACTTCAACTAAACTGAATATAGCATTCCCCCAGGCTATGCATGGGACAACTATTTTACTACCCAATGCTCTCATTCTTGAGGAGATAGATAGATAATTGGTAGATAGATAGCTATACAGATACACACACACACACACACACACACACACACACACACACACACTTGACCTATTAAATGGTGTTCTCAAAATAGGAAGCAGATATTAACTGTGAATGAAGAGTTGATTGCGTGATCCAGTTTGCATCTGTGGCTCAAATTTAAAAGTGAAAAAGGAATATAATCCACTCTTAGAAGATGTCTATGTCCCTTAGAATACCATAAATGAAATATCTGTGACAATCTCTCAACTTTCTTTGATTCTTTTGCTGGGGCCCTTGTACTCTTGAAGAGAAGAGTGAGAAACCCCAATTCTTTTTTTTTTTTTTTAGAGATAAAGAGCATCATTGGGGGAGAGAGGCAGAACAGAAGGGTGGGGAAGAGAGGGAGAGAGAGAGGGAGAGGAAGAATCTCAAGTAGGCTCTGTGTCACCATGGATCCCAAAGCAGGGACTCAATCCCACACTTTCCCATTGTCCCACTTTCCCATTGAAAGTACTGACAATCCTGGGATCATGACCTGACCAAAATCAAGAGTAAGACGCTCAACCGACTGAGCCACCCAGGCACCCCAAGAAACCCCAATGTCTTCCAGAAACTATTGCAACAGTAAATCTGTGCTGGTATGAGAATGTCCATCCCCAAGACCTTAGGCCAATTCAGAGGGAATGTGCAATCTAATCCACATTTGAGAGAACATTATCAGGAAAATGGTCTTCCAGACCCACTTAGAGCAGTTTAAGTATTTGGTAATACTCTAGCCATTGGGACACTTAGGTAGCTTTTTGATTCCCCATGATCCAGATATGTCAAAAAATGTAGCCTTGTATGACTGCCTTGGTTTTGTGACCCTAGCACTACTATACCATCTCATCTCTGAGGAAACTCCAATAAATGTATCTTTGAGAACTTTTGGTTTGAATGTCTGTGATAGATTTTGTTACATGAATTTAGCTAATGCTGAAAACTACATTTCCCAAAATTCTTTTCCCTCTATAGTACAAAGTTAGAGTTGACCAAAAGAGGAACTACATGAGAAGTTTGGAAGGCAAAAATGAAACAGAAGTCATTACCTTTAGAAGGTCATTGCAGTCAGACATGGTGACAAAAAAAAGACACAGAGTAATAGTAGGTGCTAGCTTTTCCTCCCCTGCATTTGACTCCTTCCCACCTGCTTTTTCTGCTGGCCAACTGTGACTCCATGCCCTCTACCAGGTACTTGACTGTAGATCCATGGAAACAATACCTAAATGAAGGCAATAACTTCCTAGAAGCTGCAATTTCCATAGATCTTACCTTCACTTTGACATCCTGAAGGACTTGGCTTCTTGATTTTCCCTGCAGGCTTCAACTTGTCCACCAGACAGGTATTGTACTGGTGTGATGAAAGTACTGACTGGTGATGATCTTTCTGAGTTTCTAACTCCTTTCTTCCAGACTTTCATTTCCAAAGCTCCTTTCACGTTTAACAAATCCCGTATTCTTATAAATTATATAGTGGCTTTATTATCCTGAAAGAAGCTTGAATGATATCTTTTCCAGCCAAGTACGTTAGAGAAATTGGATAAGATATTAGGGTCTACAAATGATAATTATCTTTCAAGAGTGGAAGAGCTTCTTCACCTCAATCTCACCCATACCCTGCCTTGCATCTCCTTCTCACATCATAAAGAGAGCCCTCCATCATCTCCATAGAGGAATCACCTCTGTAAGGGTCCCTCAGATTGAGGTGTACTCTGCCTGTGCACGTATTTCTAGAGAAAGCTATTGATGGCAATAACTAATTACACAATATACAAGACTGCATATATTTCCTATAAACATTGCCTCTAAGGTCTGGATACATTTACCTGAGAGGTCTTAAAACTCTTCTGTGACCTGATGTCCTTAACAAGGAATAGCACACATGACAAGAGAGCTAAGCATACATCAGGTGCAGTGTATCATATTCTTCTTAGAAAGTTCAACTCCAGGGGCGCCTGGGTGGCTCAGTCGGTTGAGCGAATGACTTCAGCTCAGGTCATGATCTCGTGGTCCGTGAGTTCGAGCCCCGCATCGGGCTCTGTGCTGACAGCTCAGAGCCTGGAGCCTGTTTCGGATTCTGTGTCTCCCTCTCTCTGACCCTCCCCCTTTCATGCTCTGTCTCAAAATAAATAAATGTTAAAAAAATTTTTTTTTAAAAAAGAAAGTTCAACTCCATATCATATATATATAGCAGGTTCATATAAGGCAAGAGGAATCTATAAAATTATTGATGTACAAGGTTATTCATGCCTGAGGGTCTCTGTTCAAAGACTGACATGGCCCTACAACCACAGCTAGAAGTGAAAAACTTCATCAGTGGGTGAGAAGAGGCAAACGCTTGAACCAACAAGCATCTGAAGGAGCTCCAGAACTACTAGAAACAGCCCTGAAGAATCAAGGTGTTGCTTGCACTAATATGAGGCCCAGACAATGTAACCTGGTTAGATCCATTCAAGATCCTGACTATGACCCATGAGGATGTCTGGTAATCCTTTTTCTGACAGAACTTTCTGATGCAAACCACTATTTATAAGGTTTGCATCTAGAAGCAAAGAAGGCTCAGGATGCCCTGGGAAAAACTATACCCTAATCCCTCAGAGTTCATTAAAAAGGGTTTGACCTAGCCCTTCCCCTTCATATACTTTTAGCACAATTCTCAGTGCTTCCACCACAATGGGGCACAAAGTATTCGTTACATTGGATCACATTCTGCTTCAGAGCCTGCTGCCTTGCCGATTAAAAAGGTGTTTCCTCTCGGGGCACCTGGCTGGCTCAGGCAGTTAAGTGTCCGACTGTTGATTTTGGCTCAGGTCATGATCTTGAAATTAGTGAGGTTGAGCCCGCATCTGACTCTGCACTGATGCTTGGGATTCTCTCTTCCTCTCTTTCTGTCCTTCCCCTCCTCTCAAAAGTAAATAAATAAACTTTAAAAGAAAAGGTGTTTCCTTTCTATAAACGACCTGGCAATATACAGTGAGACCATATACAGTGACTAGCCTTGTATTTCTAGAATACTTCCCTCAAATTCTTCAATGTCTTAGTTCATCCCTTCCTACTCACTATCCACACAGATGGAGGTTAAAAAGAGTGACCAACCAGACACAGAAAGAAATGTCCATGGCTACATATCAAATAATTAATATGACTACATCATCCATCTTAAAACAGAGAAACTAGCCTTTCACAATTTGTATATTCCCCTCTTCAATAAATATGTATTTCATGTCTACTGTTTTCCTTTATACCTAGCATCACCATAACTTTTGGCTCGGTCAATTCCTGGAAGAAATCCAAAAGAACCCAAAGGAGTCATGGACATCTCCTGATGCAAGGCTTCTGTTGTTTTCATATCCACTATTACTTAGGCCGCATAGCACACGAGTCTTCAGCTTCTGGAACCAGCATTGTCCTGACTTCCGACGGATTGCCAATTTTTATGTCTATGACCACCTAAGTCAAATCCTCCAGCTACTTCCCATAGTCTGTCCCCCTCAAAGAATTTCACCAGACCTTTCATCCAGGCTTCCATTATATGGCAAATGGAATTGCTCCATTCATCCTTTACTTTACCATCATCATCATAACACCTTCCATCTCCTTCTTCAGATAGGTTCCTGCCCTTTAACTGAAATCTTGAAGATATCAATTTCCCTAGGCCCTTCTCAAGTGCATGTTTTTGGCAGGTAAATGAGAGAGTTTTTGCCTAATGACTCTATTCTGGTAAAATAGGAGATAAGATCATCTTCTAAAAGGGAAGGGAGGGCAAAGATCGGAGGAAAATGTCATCCTTCATCTTCAATTCATCAGGAAGTCCTATTTGCTCTGATTTTAGAGTTTTTGTTTTTTTTTTTTTTTTTTTTTTTTGGGACAGAGAGAGACAGAGCATGAACAGGGGAGGGGCAGAGAGAGAGGGAGACACAGAATCGGAAACAGGCTCCAGGCTCTGAGCAATCAGCCCAGAGCCTGACGCGGGGCTCGAACTCACGGACCGCGAGATCGTGACCTGGCTGAAGTCGGACGCTCAACCGACTGCGCCACCCAGGCGCCCCAACTCTGATTTTAAAATATACCTTGAATCTAACCACTTTTAGTTACCTCCACTACTAACATATTAGTGTAAGCCAGCATTATGTTTTGCCTGAATCTACTAAATGAGCATTCTGACTGCATCTTTTGGCCTCTTCCACATAAGCAACTAGGATGACCTTTTCAAACCATGTATCACAGCACTTTCTTGCTTAATACATTTCAGTGGCATCCCATCTTTCTTTAGGTAAAGACAGAAGCTTTACAATGGCCCTCTGTGATTGGCCTTTACCTGTTTCTTAGACTTATATGGCAATATGCTGTTCATAGCTTTCTGACACAATGGCAGTAATAGCCATCTTTCAACTACTTGAAGCCACAATAATTCCTTTTATCAGAAGGAATTAGGATAGATGTACTTTATCCCTCCTTTACCTAGTTATCTATTTCCCTTTACCATGCCAGATCAACAATAATTTCTCAAGAAAGAACTATTATACTCTTATAGTACCATGTACTTCTTCCCTATAGTAGTTACCATACTTTCAGTTTTCCCTTAATTATGTTTTCCATTAATTATTTTAATTAATTATTTTCCATTAATTATTATCTTATTTACATTTGATTATATCAATAGTTACATTATTATATCATATTTATCAATAATCTATAAGATAATTTGTGGATTCTTGTATAACGTCTTTCCCCCACTTAGCTTGTAAGCTGAGTAACAGTCGTACCATGATTATTTTTGCTCACTGTTGTATTCCCAAGTTCTAACCCAGAGCCTAATACATATATGGTAGGTACTCAATAAGTACCTGTTAAACCAATGAAAGCTTAAATTGACAATCTTGAACACTAAGAAAGACAATACAAAGAGCAGACTCTGTGGCTCTTCATAAGAGATATGTACCACCCATCACTACTTTCTAGATTACTGACCATAAAGTAGGGGACTTCTACTTCCAGTTTTACCATTCTTGCATCCAAAATTCATTTTCACTAATCTCTGTACACTTGACATTAAAACTCCCCTCTGAACCCAATGCTTTGCAACTTACCCCAATTGCCAGAGACAATGAGCCAAAACACACAGGAGGGAATGATTTGGACTTTGCCATTATTATAGCCAGCCCTGGCACTGCATCCAATGGAGACAGTACTTAGTAAAGAAAACACATATGAACAAGCACTGACGTGAATCTCTTATGTAAGGTCCAGGGGTTTTTGTTGAGGCACCACTCCATGGCCAGAAATGGCGGTTATGTTGCCTACAGAAACAGGGGTTGAGTCCCTATAGAATAATGAAAGTGAAGTCATTTGAAGTGGGCATGATCATTAGAACATACTTTTGAGAGCTAGCCAAGAATCAGAAAGAGGAAACCAAATACCAAAGTCTAGTTCAAAGGACAGAAGCAGAACTGTAATCTGGAATGGAGCCACAGTAAGAGGCTAGATGGACTATGGAATGAATGGGTGCAGATCAGGAAGCAGGGAGTTGTGTACAAAATAATCATAATGAACAGATCAGAATAGACAAATACCTGGGGCCATGGCCATAAATGACTGATTTAAGGCACAGAGGTGGAACAGAGCATCCCACCAAAGAGATTTGATACCTAGGTTTTCTAGGGAAAACCTTGGGAAAGTCTTCCCTTCCTTGAGAAGGAAAGCCTGGGTGTTTATGCAGGGGTCAGAATAAAAATCTCTCCAACCAATTTCCTTTAATTCAGTCCTCTCACATATTCAACATGTGACCCACACCCAATAACAATTAAGCTTTAGTACCAGGGAGGCTTCGGGGAGCTTCAGGTACTATAGCCCTTCTCATATCAGGAGTGCTAAGTCCTCCAGCTTCATTGCCATCTTACTTCTTTCTCCCACTGAATTCTCGTGTTGACCCAAGTTATGACCTATGATTTGTCTTCTAGCTTTTGACCTAACATGTATTCCTTGCATTTGACAACAGATTCAGTTTTATCAACTTTTTTCTTGGGCAATGCTTTATACCTATTCTTTTGCCTCCTTTTTCTTCTAGCTATTTCAGATAATTAACTAATTTACCTAATATTTACTGCCTCTGGAGTCCCTTCTCTAGCTTAAATTTGAATGGCTGATTTCTCTACCTAATCTGCTCTAAACCTTTCCACTCTTAGAGTAGCAAGGGCAGGACTTATTGAATATACAACTTAATATGCATTTAATTATTATCTTATAAATATTTGTCCAATTCCTTGCTGTTTCTTGCATATGAGCCTATTTTACTAAGTAAATCTTAACTTTCTTTAGGAATGAGATTGATTTTATACTACCTCTCTCATACTGATAATACTGAGTACTTTATCAATATATTGAGTTTGAAATAATAACAAATTATAGGTGAGGTACAATGGGTATGGCAATGTTTAACCTCATTCAAAGAAGCCTTGCAGAGAAGTTAAGTGCTACCAGATCCCATTCAACACTTCTACAATCAAATTTAATAAAGTATTATAATCTTAATAAGTAAGATATGTATATATATCCTATACAAATAATTATTTGTTTTTAAAGAATGTTTATTTTATCAAACCTTGGAAATTTATCATTGGAAACATGCTCAGAAATTATTTAACATAATTTTCTGATATATTAGAGAGTACCACCTTAATATTGATCTCTAACCTATGAGGACAATGATTAAAACATAACTTATTGAGAGAAGCCAAAGACAGCTTTCCTGGAAAAAAAAAAATGGCATTCAAGACAAACTGATTTGTAGGTATGAGTGAGCTAGGTGAAGGGGGCACACAAAGCATGGGGTAAAGGCAGGGGGAGGAGAGGCAGAGTGTCCACTGAGTTTGAATAACTGAAACAAAGAGTAAAGGGAGAGTAAGGGCACAAGATATCCTAGAAGTGGCCAAAATTTGAAAACCTTGTCGAGAATTATGGACTTTATCCTAGGAACAGTGAGAAGCCATTTACAGGTTTTATGAGTAGCATAATATAAGAAGATTTGCACTTTTTTTTAAAAAAAAGTCACTGTGGGGACACCTGGGTAGCTCAGTTGGTTAAGCGTCCAACTTTGGCTCAGGTCACGATCTCACAGTTCATGAGTTTGAGCCCGTTGTCGGGCTCTCTATCAATGTGGAGCCTGGAGTCTGTTTTGAATTCAGTATCTCCTTATCTTTCTGCCCCTCCTCTGCTCACCCTCTGTTTCTCTTTCTCTCTCTCTCTCTCAAAAATAAATAAACATTAAAAAAATTTTAAAGTCACTGTGGACTTCTGTTTCTAGTCAAGATGAGTAACCAGGTTTAGGTTTACCCTTCTGCCTGAAATAAGTAGAAAAAATGGATAACATCTGTAAAATAATGGCTTTGAAGATATTGGCTATCAGTCTATGAAGGACATTTGTCCCCTGTCAAATGAGAACAAATAAGGTAAGCTATACTATCCCCAGCTTACTGCCTAGAGAAAGGTTTCAGGCTGCAGTGCAGGAGGAATAACCCTGAATTGAAGAGAAGGAGCTGGGAGTCTGAGGAAGTCAAGTAGGCTAGAAGTGGCAGAGAGAAGAGAAAGCATGGAGAAAGAATTCTAGGGATCTCCAGAGAGTGTCTCTTGAATATTCAGTTAAGTATTCATTAACACATACATGTGAGGAAACTATCTGAAGCTGGGGGAGAAAGGATTAAAGGAAGAGTATTCATAGCTCAATATGGACTAAGATAGTGCATGTTCCCAACAGCCAGATTGGAAAGCTTTAGGATACTGAGAAGATTATTGCCCCAGTGATTGGTAAGATTTCATCATAGACTAAATCTTGTCTGGTCCTATCTAACACAGCTTAGCGGCAAAATTTCTTAGAACTAGTAATAATAAGCAAATCTTAAAAGCTGCCAGAGGAAAAAGACATATGATACAAGACCAAAGATAAAGATGAGAGTGAATTTCTTATCAGAAGCAATTCAAGCTAGAAGATAGTGGTACAACATCCTAAAAGTATTGAAAGAAAAAAAATCAACCCAGAATTCTTTACCTTGTGAAAATATTTTTCAAAAACAAAAATGAAATAAGGACTTTTTCAGACATAAAACAAAGCTGAAAGAATTCATCACCAGCAGACCTTCACTGTAAGAAATAGTAAAGAAAGTCCTTCAAGAAAAAAGGAAAATAATACCAAATGGAACCTAAATCCACATAAAGGCATGAAGAGCATCAGAAATGGCAACTACATGGGTAAATACAAGGACTTTTTCTTGGAGAGTGATGTTAGCAAGATGATGGAGCAGAAGATACCAGTCTTCATCTCTGTACATAAAAGAACAATTAGATAGTGATCCAGGAATGAAAATAGCCCTGGGAGAACTCAGAATCAAATTAAAAACCTATAGCAACTTAGTGGAGCGAAAAAAAGGTGGGGGGGAATAACTGTACAAGAGGATCACTGGTGACATTGGCACAGCTGAGATATCTGGAGGTGGCTAGGAACAAAGCAGAAGGATGGAGGCTATCAGTAGCAATTCTACAGTGGCAGGTGCCACTGTGATCCCTAATGGCCACCTCTGTGGAGAACCCTGGGAGACTTTGCTGCTGATTATCTCAACAGCCCTTGCAACAGCGGTGGACTCTCTACAGCTTTCATAGTGGAGGACCCTCTAGTGTTCATCAGCAGACTTCAATGTCCTGGTCCACATGGAACACCCAAATCTTTTCCATTGTAGTGACCAACAGCCATAGCAGCCAGGGAGAATCCCAGAAAGAGAGATGCTGCTCTACCTCCCTCCCACAAAGAAATTGCTGTTGTAATTCCCCAGAACTGGGGCTGCCATCTTCCCTCCAACCTTGCACTTGCCCTGTACCCAACATTGGAGCATCTAAATACATAAAGCAAATATTAATAGATATGAAGGGAAATAGACTACAATGCAAAACAGTAGGGGACTCAATCCCCCATTTTCAACAATGGATGGACCATCTTGACGGAAAATCAACAAAGAGACATTAGACTTGAGCTACACTTTAGAATAAGGCTAACAGACATACAGAACATTGTATGCAATAGCAGCAGAATACACACTTTTATCAAGCACACATGTAACATTCTCCAGGCCATAATCCTTAAGCCACAAAACAAGTCTCAACAAATTTAAGAAGACTTAAATCATATCAGCCTCTTTTTTTTAACCACAATGTTATGAAACAAGAAATCAGTAACAGGAGAAAACTGGAAAATTAACAAATGTGGAAAGTATATCTACTCCTGAACAATCAATAGTTCAAAAATTAAATCAAAAGAGAAATTTAAAAATATCTTAAAACAAGTGAAAATGGAAATACAGCATAGCAAAACTTTTGGTATGTAGCTAAAACACTTGTAAGAGGGAAGTTTATAATGATAAATGTCTACATTAAGACAAAGAAGAAAGATCACTAATAATCTAACTCAAGGAACTAGAAAAATAAGAACTAAGCCCAAAGTTAGCCAAAAGAAGGAAATAACAAAAATCAGAGCAGAAATAAAATACAGACCAGTAAAACAATACAAAATATCAACAAAAAAGTAAGAGCTGGTTTTTGAAAAGATGAACAAAATTGACAATCCTCTACCTAGACTAAGATAAAGAGAGAAGACTCATATAAGTAAAATAATATATGAAAGAGGAGACATTACAACTAATAACCCAGAAATACTAAGAATCATCATAAGAAATGATTATTAATATTTATATACAATTAATAGTTAATAATTACATACCCACAAATTGGGTAACCTAGAAGTAATGGATAAATTCCTAGAAGCAAACAATCTATGAAGCCTGATTCATGAAGAAATAGAAAATCTTAACAGACAAATTACTAGCAAGGAGATTGAATGAATAATCAAAAATTACCCAGCAAAGAAAAGTCAGGGACCAGATGGTTTCACTGGTGAATTCTACGAAACTTGAAGGGGAGGTGACACTCACAAACTCATTTTACAAGGTCAACATTACTGATACCAGAGCCAGATAAAAACACTACAAGAAAAGAAAACTAAAAGCCAATATCCCTGTTTAATATAGATACAAAAATTCTCAACAAAATGCTAGAAAATGAATTCAACAAAATATTAGAGGATTATACACCATGATCAAGTGAGATTAGGTATAGAATGAACATACCAAACATAATAAAAGTCATATATGACAAGCCCACAACTAACATCATACTCACAGGTGAAAAGATGAAATCCTTTCCTCTAAGATCAGGAACCCAGAAATAAACCCACACATAATATGGTCAACTAATCTTCTTCAGAGTCACCAAGAATACACAATAGGGAAAGGATAGTCTCTTCAATAAATGGAGTTGGGAAAACTGGGTATTTACATTCAAAGAATAAAATCGAACCCTTACACTATACAAAACAAAACAAAACTCAGGGACACCTGGGTGACTCTGTCAGTTAAGCATCTGACTCTTAATCTTGCTCAGGTCAGGTTCTTACAGTTCATGTGTTTAAGCTCCACATTGGGCTCTGTGCTGACAGCACAAAGGTTGCTTGGGATTCTCTCTCTCCCTCTCTCTCTGCTCCTCCCTCACTTGGGTGCACATTCTTTCTCTCTCTCAAAATAAATAAATAAACTTAAAAAAAAACTCAAAATGTATTAAAGACTTTAATGTAAGATCTGAAGCTGTGAAATTTTAAAATAAAAGTGAGACAAAGCTCCTTGACATTGGTGTTGGCTATTTTTTTAATTTGACACCAAAAATAAGGGCAACAGAAGCAAAAATAAATAAATAGGACTACATCAAACTTAAAAGTTTCTTTACAACAAAAAAAAATCAACAAAATAAAAAGGCAACTATGGATTGGGAGAAAATATTTGCAAAGCATACATCTGATAAGAGGTTAATATCTAAAATATATAAGGAACTCACATAACTTGATAGCAAAAAACCCAAATAACCCAATTAAAAAATGGGCAAAGGACCTGAACATTTTTCCAAAAGGAAATAAATATATAAATGGCCAACAGGTATATATGAAAGTGCTCATTATTACTAGTCACTGGGGAAATGGAAATCAAACTCACAATGATCATCTCATACTTGTTAGGATGGTTATTATGAAAAAGTAGAAAGATGCCTAATTTTCGAGAGGATGTGGCAAAAAAAGAATCCTTGTATACTGTTGGTCAGAATGTAAATTGATACAGCCATTATCAAAAACAGTATGGAGATTCCATAAAAATAGAACTACTATATGATCTAGCTATCCCACTTCTGGTTATACATTGAAATAAAATCACTATCTTGGAGATATTTGCACTCCTGTATGTATTGCAACATTAATCACCACAATCAAGGTATGGAAATAGCCTATGTGACTACCATGCACATGCACACACACACACACACACACACACACACACACCCCACATACACAATGGAATATTATTTAGCCTTAAAAAAGAAGGAAATCCTGCATTGCAACATGGATGAACCTGGAGGACATGATGCTAAATGAAATAAGCCAAACACAAAAAGACAAATACTGTATGATTTCACTTATATAAGGAATCTGGGGAAAAAAATGTGAATTCATAATAATAGAGAGTAGAATAGTGGTTACCAGAGGCTGGAGGTTGAGGGGAAAATGGAGATGTTTGTCAGAGGGTACAAACTTTCAGTTACAAGATGAATAAATTTTGGAGACCTAATGAATGTTTAGCATGGTGACTAGAGCTAATAATAATGTATTACAACACTTGAAATTTGCTAATAGAGTAGTTCTTTTTTTAATTTTTTTTAACATTTATTCATTTTTGAGAGATGGAGAGAGACAGAGCATGAGTGGGGGAGGGTTGGAGAGAGAGGGAGACACAGAATTGGAAGCAGGGTCCAGGCTCTGTGCTGTCAGCATAGCTTCAGGGCTCGAAGCCGTGGACCACGAGATCACAACCTGAGCGGAAGTTGCACACTCAACCGACTAAGCCACCCAGGTGCCCCATAATAGAGTAGTTCTTAAGTGTTCTCACCACACACAAAAAGATAATTATGTGAAGTAATGAATATGTTAATTAGCTTGATTGTGGTAATTATCTTACAATGTAAATGTATCAAAACATATTGTCTCTTTTCCTTCTTGGCTGCTTGAAACTCTGCCACCATCAGGAACAGCACAGTAACCCTTCCAACCAGGAAGTTTATGACCACCAGCTGATTACTTCAGTGGAAAAAAATGGTCATTGATGTTCTTCACTACGGAAAGGCAACTGTCAAGTAACTAAGACAGAACTTCTGGAAAAACTAGCCAAAATGTACAGGACCATAGCAGATATCATCTATGTATTTGGATTCAGAGTCCATTTTGGTGGTGGCAAGACAACTGGCTTTGGCATGATTTAAGATTCCATGAATTATATAAAGAAAAATGAACTCAAACGTAGACTTGCAAAACACGGCCTTATGAGAAGGAAAAATACCTCAAGAAAACAGCAAAAGGAACACAAGAACAGAATGAGGAAAGTCAGGTAGACTGTAAAGCCAATGTTGGTGCTGGCAAAAAGTGAGCTGAAGACTGGAAAACAGGAGTAAAGATTCTGCAGTAGCTTTATCTGTGGTAACTGTGCAGATTTTTTTTTAATTTTTTTTTAATGTTTATTTCTGAGACAGAGAGAGAGCATGAGTCAGGGAGGGGCGAAGAGAGAGGGAGACACAGAATCAGAAGCAGGCTCCAGGCTCTGAGCTGTCAGCACAGAGCCTGATGCGGGGCTCGAACTCACAGACTGTGAGATCATGACCTGAGCTGAAGTCGGACGCTCAACCGACTGAGCCACCCAGGCGCCCCAGACTGCGCAGATTTTTTATGAGAGGATTAATAAACTGAGAACTTAAAAAAACATACATTGTACACCTTAAATATATTACATTTTTGTCAATCATATATCAATAAAGATGGAAAAATGAAACTAAAAGACTTTTCCTTATTTAATTATCTTCAAAATATAACTGACTCCTTAAAGAAACAAACAAAAATAACGTATTATGGGATTTGTAAAATATGTAGAAGTAAAAATATAAGGTGAAAATAGTAAGAAGGCCAGGAAGGGAAAATAGAATTATACTGTTGCAAAGTTTTTACACTACTCATTAAGTAGTGTACAATATCATTTGAAGGTAGAATGTGATCAGTTAAAGGTGTGTAATATAAACCTTAAATAAACCACTAAAACTCTATATCTCTTTATTGTGAATAATAAGGAGTTCTAGCTAATAAGCCAACGAAGGTAATGAAATGGAGTAAAAATAACACAATTGTTCTAAAAGAAAGCAGAAAAATAAGAAAAATGGAAACAAAGATGGGACAAATAGAAAAAAACAGTAAGATAATATCAATCCAAAGATGTCAATAATCACATTATATGTAAATGGCCTAAACACTCTCATTTAAAAATGAGAGATTGTAAAAGTTGATAAAACACAAGACCCAACCATGTTAATGTATAGGTTAAAAGTAAAATGATGGAAAAAACAACAACACCATGCTAACACTAACCAAAAGAAAGCTGGGGTGGTCATATATATACGAGATAAAATAGACTTCAGAACAAATAATATTACCAGAGTTAAAGAATGGCATAAAATGGACAAATTCCTTGAAATACACAAACTACACAACTCATTCAAGAAGAAATAGATAAACTAAATAATTCTGTAGCTATTAAAGAAATAGAATTTCTAGTTAAAAGCCTTCTCACAAAGAAAATGCTAAGCCCATATAGCTTCATTGGCAAATTCTACCAAACATATAAGCAAGAAATAATACCAATTCTATACAAACTTTCAGAAACCTGATGAGGAGGAAATACTTCCCGAATCATGCTATGAGGACCATATTACTTATATCAAAACCAGAAAATGACATTATAGAAAAAGAAAACCTCAGACTAATAGATCTCATGAGTATATGTGCAAAACATCTTAACAAAATGCTATCAAATCAAATACAATAAGGGGTTCTGGAGTGGCTCAGTTGGTTGAGCGTCCCACCCTTTGTTTTGGCTCAGGCTCAGACCATGATTTCACAGTTATCTAGTTGGGGCCTACTCAGGCTCAGTGCTGACAAGGTGGAGCCTGCTTGAGCCTGCTTGGGATTCTCTCTCCGCCCCTCTCCTGCTGGAGTGCACGTGTGTGCTCTCTCTCTTCCTCTCTCAAAATAAATAAATAAATTTTAATAAATAAAATACAATAATATACAAAATGGATAATACATTATGACCAAGTAGAGTTTATCCCAGGAATGTAAAGTTATTTTAATATTCAAAATCAATTAATGCATTTTAATAACAAATTGCAGAAAAAAAACACATGATCATCTCAATAAACAAAGAAAAAGCATTTGAGAAATACAAAATCCGGGCTTAATAAAAAGTCTCTTGAAACTGAGAACACAAAGGAACTTCCTCAACCTGATAAACCATATACATGAAAACCCTACAGTTAACATTATACTTACAGTGAAAAACTGAATGCTTTCTTCAGAAAATCAGAAGCAAGAAAAGGATGTCTATCATACCACTTCTAATCAATTTTGCACTGCTGGTTCTAGCCAGTGACAACAGCAAAAGGAAAAAGAAAAGGAGAAGGAGAAGAAGGAAAGAAGGAAGGAAAGAACATAGGAAGGGAGGAAGGGAGGAAGGGAGGAAGGAATTAAAACATCCATATATCCATAGTGGAAAAGAAGTATAACTCCCTTTATTCACAGACAACACAATTTCTGTGAAGATGTCACATGAAGTATACAAATAAGTAACTAGAAGTAGTATGGGAGTTTAGCAAAGTTACCGGATATCAGATTTACATATGAAAATCCATTATATTTCTATATAGAGTACAACATCATTTCATGTGCTTATTTGCCACCCATATCTCTTAGTGAATTGTCTAGTCAAGCATTTTGCCCATCTTTACATACCATATGACCCAGATATTTGAAAACATTCCTAGTCATATCCTAATCTCAGGAACCTATGGATGTGTAACCTTACATGGCAAAGAAGACTGGGAAGATGTGATTAAGGTTCTTGGGATGTGGAGCCTACATTATCCACATGAGTCCAATGTAATAATCCAAGAGTCCTTAAGAGGCAGAAGAGAAAGAGAGTCAGAGAAGATATGATAATGGAAACAAATGTTGGAGGGATACCCCTTAAAATGAAGAGGCCATAAGCCAAAGAATTCAAGCAACCTCTAGAAGCTGGAAAAACCAAGGAAACAAAATTCCAACAAAGCATTCAGAAGGGATACAATTCTGCCAATATGTTGGCCTTTTAGCTCAGAGAAACCCGTTTCAGACTTCTGACCTCCAGAATTACAAGATGATAAATGTGTGTTGTTTTAAGCCACTGGGTTTATGGTAATTTAGCACAATGGCAATAGGAAACAAGTACCCCTGATTTCTGAAAAGATTCTTTTATGGAGTCTTTATTTTTACTTGGATAAATTTATATTCTGTACAAGAATGGAATGAAAGTAGTAAGTGGTATATTATTGTATAACATCTAAATTTGATAGAACGTTCAAGGAATCATAAAATAGAGAAAACATATTTGGTAAGTTTTGTCTTGTAAAATACTGGTCAAAGATACTATGAGTGAAAGCAAAAAAAAAAAAGACAGTAACTGAAAACATTTGGGTTGAAATATTTACACATTTAATAAAACAAAATCTAACTTGAGAATATACTCCATTTGGAATAATTTGTTCTGAGTTTGCCAGGTACTTATATTAACCTATAGAGACAGTATGTTCCCAAATAAAAATACTGAGGTCAACAGAGGACAGTCAGCTGAGAGCATCAACAATTTTAAATTAATTAACTACAGTGTTAAAATATTAAAATACAATGCTAAAGAAGTTTAGAGATATTTTTATTAAAAATTACAAACCTAATACCATATTAAAATGTATTCTTCATAGGGGCTAGGGGTGGGGGGAAATGGGGAGATGTTGGTCAAAGGATACAATTTTCCAACTGTAAGATGAGTAAGTTTTGGTGATCTAAAGTACAGTATTAACAATAATTAACTATATTAATTAACTATATTAACAATATAATTATATATTTTCATATAATTAACTATAATTAACAATAATGTATTATATATTTGAAAGCTACTAAGGAGGGTAGATTTTTTAAAAATTTTTTTTAACGTTTATTTATTTTTGAGACAGAGAGAGACAGCATGAACGGGGGAGGGTCAGAGAGAGAGGGAGACACAGAATCTGAAACAGGCTCCAGGCTCTGAGCCATTAGCACAGAGCCTGACGCGGGGCTTGAACTCACGAACCGCGAGATCATGACCTGAGCCGAAGTCGGACACTTAACCAACTGAGCCACCCAGGTGCCCCAGATTTTTATTTTTTAAGTTGGCTTCACATCCAGGGCAGAGTCTCTACTCATGACTCTGAGATCAAGACCTGAGCTGAGATGAAGAGTCACAGATGCTTAACTGACTGAACCACTCAGGTGCCCCCAAAGAAAGTAGATTTTAAATTCTATCGCTACAAAAAAAAAAAAAAAAAAAAAAAAAAAAAAAAAAAAAAAGTAATAATGTGAGGTGATAGAGGTTTTAGTTAACTTTATTGTGGTAATCGTTTTGCAATACAGACAGCCTTCAACTTATACTTATGATATTGTACCTTGACTTTATGATGGTATGAAAGCAATACACATTCGGTAGAGACATACTTCAAATTTTGAATTTCGATTTCTTTCCCCAGGTTAGTGATATGCAGTACAATACTTTATCGTGATGCTGGCGGTGACAGTGTGCCAAAGATGCTGTGAACCACGTGATCATGAGGGTAAACAGCCAATAATACACTTACAATCATTCTGTACCAGAACAGCCATTTCTGCTTTCCACTTCTAGTACAGTGTTCAGTAAGTTACATGAGATATTTAACACTTTATTATAAAATAAGCTTTATGTTAGATGATTTTGCCAAACTGCAGGCTCATAGTAAATGTTCTGAACACTTTAAGGCAGGTGAGGCTAAACAATGGTGTTTGGTAGGTTAGGTGTATTAAATACATTTTCGACTTAGGGTGGATTTATCTGGACACAACCCTATCATAAGTTCAGGAGAATCTGTATACATGTGTATCAAATCATCATGTTTTATACCTTAAACTTAACACAGTGCTATATGTCAATTATATCTCAATGAAGCTGGAAAAAATATATTCTTTAGAGTAAAAAAAAAACATGGTATGAGACACAGATATGGTCAATAAACAGATTAAAATGCATGAATGTCTAGAATAATTATTGATTATTATTTTTAATATACTGATAATCAGTATTAAGCAGCTTGTTTTTAGTTTACCGTATCCAGATTTGTTTTGGAAAATAGTTTTTAAACAGTCTATTTTCTACATCGGTCCATTAATATAATAAAACTAATTTGTCAGTTAATACACATTTGAAATTATTATGTAATTTTAACTGTTTAATGATTTATTTCATTCTTAAAAGTATCTAAGTCTGGACAATAAATTATATAGTCCCTCCAGGCATAGGGTCTAATAGTGATTTATGCCATTCTACTGTTGTCCCTTTGTTCTCAGACCTATGTGCTCTGTCTTAGACAAAGCCATATTTGAATCTTGTAAGACAGTATTTCCCAACTTGTTCCATGCATCATAAATGAGTTCTTCAATAGACCATTCCACCATTCTATGGTCATTGCTTTCTAGTTCAGTAATCACACAGGTTTATAAACCATTTAAAACTACTAATCACATAGTTGTTATTCTTTTGTCTTAGTTCATTTATAGTAAAATTAGTTCTTTGGTCAGATTCAGTGTTGTGTGAGGTTCCCTAATGCTGAATAAGGCATTCTGACATTAAAAAAATATTTTTTTTTAATGTTTGTTTTTGAAAGAGAGAGAGAGAAACAGTGCGAGCAGGGGAGGAAAGAGAGAAGGAGACACAAAATTCAAAGCAGGCTCCAGGCTCTGAGCTGTCCACACAGAGCCCAATGAGATCATGATGACCTGAGCTGAAGTTGGATGCTTAACCAACTGAACCACCCATGCGCCCCTAAAAGATTTTATTTTTAAGTAATCTCTACACCCAATATGGGGGCTCGAATGCCTAACTCTGAGATCAAGAGCTGTATGCTCCAACAACTGAGCCAGCCAGGCATCCCCCACTCTCTTTTTGCTTGCATAGTTTCTAAGAAGGTGAACATAATTCTTATCTTTGCTCCCCTATAGGTAAGATACTTATTTCCTTTGCTGCTTTCAAGACTTTTTCTTCATTTTTTATTATTTTTCTTCATTTTACCTATGCCTATGCCCAGGTATAGTTTTTTTGTTTGTTTGTTTTTTGTTTTTTTGTTTGCATATATCCTGCTTTGTGTTCTCTGAGCTTCCTGGATCTGTAGCTTGGTGTCTGACATTAATTTGGGGACCTTTCTCAGTCATTATTGCTTCAAATACTACTTCTGTCGCTTTTCTCTCTTTTTTCTCTTGGTATTCCCATTATATACATTTTCCACCTTTTGTAATTTTCCCACAGTGCTTGGTTATGCTGTTCTGTTGTGGGTTTTTTTTTTTTTTATCAGTCTTTTTTTCTCTGTGTTCTTCAGTTTTGGAAGTTTCTATTGTCATTTCCTCAGGCTCAGCAATTCTTTCTTCAGCTGAGTCTGTCCCACTTATGAATCCAATAAAGGCATTCCTCATTTCTTTTTTATTCCTTCTTAGAATTTTCATCTTTCTGCTTATATTATCTATCTGTTGTTGCACATTATCTACTTTTGCTATTAAAGCATTTAGCATATTAATTATGTATTTTTGTTAAAATTCTTGGCCTAATAATTCCAACATTCCTGCTGTATCTGACTCTGGTTTTGCTGATTGTTTCAGTCTCTTCAAACTGCTTTTGGTTTTTAGTATGCCTTGCAGGTTTTCATTGAAAGGTGGACATGATGTACTGGGTAAAAGGAACTATAATAAATAGGCCTTTAGTAATGCAGGATAGGTTGTGGGGGAAGGGATAGTGTTCTATAGTCCTATGATTAGGTCCCAGTCTTTGGTGAGTTTGTGCCACTGTGAATTTCAAGTGTTTCTTAGCCTCTCCCCTTCTCACTCCACCTCAGGTGGGATATGATGGCTAGAGTAAGCTGGCATTAGGTTAGGCTCTGATAAAACCCCAGAGGGTTGGGGTTTGGTAAAATACTTTCTTCTGAGGACGGGCCTTGTTAGGAAGAACATAATCATGTGGAGTATTTCAAAATGGTTACTTTTGAAAGTAATCAGTAATATCAAATTTTCCTCCAGTATTCACTGTGAGGACCTAGTAGGGCTCCTGGAGGTAAAGATCAGCAAAGCATGGGGGCCCTCGATGATTGGATCCCCCTGGAGTTTTACACTCTCAGCCTTGTCCACACTAAGTCTCCAGCAATTTGTCAATTACAGTTCAGGTTTTCCTACCCCAACACTGGTTGCCATGAAGATTTCTGCTCCTGTAAGTTGTGATTCTTTGTCCATCTGTCTGTTTCTCCAATTTATGGGTGGGGGGAGTGATTTGCCCTGTGACCTCACTTCTCTGACAGATGTAAGAAAAGTTGTTGGTTTTTAGTTTGTTCAGCTTTTTACTTGATGATAGGATGAAGTGGCCACTTTTTTTTTTTTTTTTTTTTTTTTTTGGAGTGGCCACTTCTAAGCTACTTACATGCTAGACTGGAACCTCTGCCTAATTTTAAAACTTACTATTACATGTGAAAATATGAAAGATTAGTTATAATTTACCATATTTTCTGAGTTGTTATATGATATAAAATATTTGCTTATTTGAGAATTCAAGGTCATCGGGAGAATCCCTTATATGTCAAAGGTTTATTATAGTATTTCCTGCATATAATGCCTTCAAAAACTATGCACTTTTTAATAAGCTGTACCCAGTGCTCTAAATAGCGTATATCACATAGTAGTTAATAAATGTCTGTAGAATAATCAATAAATGAATGAATGAAAAGTTCCTTTGGATACTTTCAGTCTTATCAGATCAAATTTTCTAATGAGCCCAATTTGTCCTGAGAAAGATACAAGCCAGTAATTGCTCTAACTTCTAACATTTCTGCTAGTTATTAATATACTTGCTTGCTCTAAATCTGAACCCTGAATATGTTTCTTTTCATGTTCAATTTGAAAGTAAAAACTCAGGAACTCATGAATCTCTATGTAGGAGTTGTTTTATGCAATAACTACTTTACATTCTGCAAAAAAACAAGGACAAAAATTACCAAACTAACAAACATAAAATGGAGAACAAAAATTAAATGCATGTAGCTTATTTGTTTAATAACCAATAGTTAGTGCACATTATTTAGTTGTAGATTATCCTTGGCATATTTTATGTCTTAGACTGGCTTTCTCTTGCTTTATAGGAATCTTTACGTTTTTCCATTCCTATATTTCCTTCTTTAACCAATCTAGAACTACATACAAAAAGCAATATGATTTTAATTTTAATATAAATAAACTTTAAGATTTGAGACATTTAAAAAAAAACTTTCTAATGTTTATTTTTTGAGAGAGAGAGAGAGGAGCAGAGAGAGAGGGAGACAGAGAATCCTACCTAAGTAGGCTTCAGGCTCTGAGCTGTCAGCATAGAGCCTGATGTGGGGCCTGAACCCATGAACCGTGAGATCATGACCTGAGCCAAAGCCGGATGCTTAACCAACTGAGCCACCTAGGCGCCCCTATGGGAGACATAGTTTTAAAAGAAAATCTAATGTAAAATGTATATTCATTACCCAATAACATTTAATTAAATATGAATTGTGTAGCAACTGTGTTCTACTAAAGTGACCGGCAGTTAATTACTATTTCTGCTAGATTGTCATTCTTCTAGCCCTCAGCTTAGTTATTTCTTACTTGGCTCTGCTTCTGGAGCAGCAGGCTAATAAAATTGTAAGTTCCAAAAGAGAGTGATCAGAGGGTGAAAGAGATCTCAAAATCATGTCATATGAGGAGTAAATGAAAAGAAGGAAAGAGAAAACCAGGGTCATTGGATGGATAGCAATTAAAGGGAGGCATATTTCATCTCCACATCTGCCTCAGATTTCTTAGCACAGTCCACAAGGCCCTGAATGATTTGGCTTCTGCTAACTTCTCCAGCCTCATCCTGCAAAAATTATTCCATTCACTTTTTGTGTTTCAGCTCTTTTGACACAGTTTGATACCTCCCTCTTCAGGACTTTTATACATACACTACTTTGGCCAGCAATATTCTCTAATCTTTTGCCTGATATCCCATAGATATCAGCTCAAGCACTATTTTCTCAAGAAAACTCTACCCTCAAAGAAAGGTCCCTAGGTTAGTTTTCCCTTTAGCAGTTATTCCCTTTGGCAGTTCCTTTGTATGTCTCTCACACTAGACTATATGTGTCAAGGGATAAAGGACCATGTTTGTGTTGTTCACCATTTTCTTGCCATCACAGAGACCATGCATAGTAGGTAGGCAACAGATACCAGGTGGATGAATGAAAACTCATTCTTATGTTGGATAAATTTTCAACTTAAATTCCAAAGTATCTTAAAAAAAAAAAACACCAGAAAATAGCAACAACATAATAAAAAACAGGTACGTGACAAAAACGAAGGAGTAACATTGGATATTAGGAATTTGTGGAAACTGTGGGGAATTGAAGACAGCATGTGTTGTATAAAGGCATTCAAATTTCAAACAACTTTGAAATGCTGTGATGACAAAATATAGCATGTTCATGTAACAGTTTTGGTTACAGACCGCCATTTTGCAGTGCTTATATTTAAATGATATACCCAGGGGCACCTGGGTGGCTTAGTCAGTTAAACATCCGACTCTTGATCTCAGCTTACTCAGGTCTTAATCTCAGGGTCGTGAATTCAAGCCCCATGTTGGAGTCCACACTGGGCATGGAGCCTACTAAAATAAAATAAAATAAAATAAAATAAAATAAAATAAAATATCCATTTTATAGTCAATATAAATAATATTATAGAGAATACTTAATGGCATGAAAGTATGCTCATATACTAAGTTTTTAAAAATCATGCTTTTTTTAATGTTTTACAATGAGCTTGTATTGCTTTTGTATTCAGAAATAAATTGTTTTTACAAGGTAAAGAAGTAACTCAGGTGGCAATATGGAGGATAAAGTGGAATAGACTAGGACCAGAGGCAGGTAGATTAATAGACTATTGAAATAGTATGGGTGAAAGCTGGTAGAAGCCAAATTAAGGCAGTGGCTGTGAGGACAAAGAAAGTAATTAGATATGGATGCAGAATGAATAGGATTTGGTAATCTTAGATCTATTTAGGTTGGAGATAAAGGTTAAGGAAGCATTAGCTTAAACACAGTAATTCCGCTAGTAACCTTGAATCTATATGGGTTGGAGATTAGGGTTATGAATTCATTAGCCTTAAACATGGTAATTGAAATGAGATTCCTTCGGGAGAGAATATAATATAGAAATAGGGCAATGGCCTGAATCATGGGGAAACTCTTAACATCTAAAAGCCAGATGGAGGAAGAAATGCCTATAAAGAAGATCAAGTAGGATTGGTTAGAGAGACAAAGCAACTAGGAAGTTGTCATGGAAAATTAAAGGAAGTGGTTTTCAAGTAGGGATTGGTTAACGATGCTAGTAGAGAAAGCATCTTGCATGCTTCTGATGTTTGCTTCCTGTGATAGGACCTAAACTAGGTTCAACGTCTTTCCCTATACTTGGGGAAATTGACTGACTTATATGACTAGTGAATTTGTGAAGAATGTCTGATTTAGCTTTGTCCTCCAACCTACAAGGACAAGGTTGTCTACAGAAACCAAACTGTCATTTGATCCTCCATGCCGTCCTTGGGAAGTGTTGCTCGGGACTGAAGGTATACATTGGCCTAATTGTGGGGATAAGTTGGCAGGCCTATTTGGTTTTTCATACTAAACAACATCAATCAGCTTACTCTTATCAGTAATAAAGTGATATATCGGCCCCCATTTCTATCCTTTATTTCTCAAATTGTTCAGAACCTATGCAAGAAGGGAATTAGTTTATTGAGATTCCTTAGAAAATGCGACAACTCATGTCAAAGTCCACAAGAGTCAGGTAAAGCATGACTTTGACAATTAAGAAGTAATCATAAATCATTACTTTCCTTAATAAAGCCAGTTTCTCCAAGGAAGACAACTGAGGGAATGTCTCCATGATGGTGTTGGTGGGGCAACTATAACTACTGCTCCAATCTTTGTTCTGTAAGTTTCTCTAAGAATGGGATTGAACCACCCAGGGGACTACATTAGTCAGGGCTATTTTAGTTGCAAATGAATAAAACCTACCTTAAAATAGCTTAAATGAGGGTGGCAAGGGTGGGTGAGAGAAAAGGCAGAACTTAGTGGCCACTTAATTAATGGACAATAAACCTAACCCTGGATTTCAAATATCATTTTGACTCTACTGTCTATTGCTCATACCTGCCTTCTTCCATCTTTGTTGTGTGGCAAGGTAGGCTCCATGTTATGTCAGCATCTCTAGCCTCAGTAAAATTTTTATAGATAACTGGAAACATTGACTTGGCTCATGTGCCTATCTTTATGACACGGGAAAAAAGTCATATAAGTGACAGCTTTATCACATAGATGAAAGGCACTTCTTGAAAAGATGGACATACAAAAAGTAAGTGATGGGATATTCTCCACAACATTCCACCCCTTGGTTACCTAGCATCTACGCTTGTGCTTCTTTCAGTATATATAATCTCAAAAATGTCCTAGCCTAAGACAATGCCATTATTCCATGGACAACTGAAATACTTTCTTGGGAAACATGCTAAAGTCTCATCCAATTATCGAACCTTACTTGAAAACCTAGAGTTCTGATGTGCATTTCTTTTGTTCAGGTCTGGATGTAGCTCTTTGTGGTACAACATAATGAAGATAATTTTTTTTTTAAATTTTTTTTTTCAACGTTTATTTATTTTTGGGACAGAGAGAGACAGAGCATGAACGGGGGAGGAGCAGAGAGAGAGGGAGACACAGAATCGGAAACAGGCTCCAGGCTCTGAGCCATCAGCCCAGAGCCTGATGCGGGGCTCGAACTCACGGACCGCGAGATCGTGACCTGGCTGAAGTCGGACGCTTAACCGACTGCGCCACCCAGGCGCCCCGTGGATAATTTAATTAGATAGTGGTATAAACTTAACAAGGTGAGTTAAGGGCACCCTTAATTAGCTAGTGGATGAGGTCCTTGGTCGGTTAATATAGTGGTCTTGAGTTTGCTCTCTGAAAGGTGCTCCCTTATCCCTTATACAAAAGTGGGTATCGGAATTATTGGAACAAAGCCTAAAACTCAACATTCAACAGGTTGTTGCTTGCGACAACATATTAAGTATTGCCAAACCTCCTAGCTAGGGATAAGGAATCTTATTATTGTGCACTTCACCTAGACTCATTGGTTACACATTTTAGATTGTGTCATTTGTTGACACTGGTACTATTACTAATCAAGAATAAAAACACAAACATTGCCATTTTGACATATTTTATCTCAACAGTCTGTTTTGAATTTCACATTAATTTTTTATTCAAATTCAGGGAATTCAGTTTAAGGTATTATTATTAGACTACTCTCATCCCTCCTCTAAGATTTTATCTGGTTTTTAGAGATAAGTTCTTTACCATCATGACTTTGGCAGAGGGGAATCTGGTTTGCTTGGTGTCTAAATTTGTTGCTGAAAGGTCTGTTGTTGATACAAATTGTAATCTACTCTTTCAAAGTGTTTTTCCTCTGCCCTTACCTCTAAATGCATGGATATTAGTGTCTTCTCTCAGTAGGATCCTCTATCCAATCCATGGATTCATACCATAGCTTCTGACATGAGTTTCCATCACCCTGCCTGCCAGCAGTTAGGCTCACTGTGAACCAAGTTTACATACCTCTTAAGAAATTCTGTATCTCCTTTTCAGTCTACTGTCATCAAGAAAGATGCAAGAGTGGGAGTGATTATCAATGCTGTCTGGTCCTCTCTGCCTAAACAGGTCATGCTGAGCTTCTACTTGATTGTAGTTGCTTGTGTTAGGCAAACTTCCTGATGGGAAGCAGGGCACAAGCCACAAGCTCTGTTTTTGAATTCTGAAATCTTCTTGGCAGTATCTATCCCTTATCATTTGGTGTTCTAACCCTGAGGAGAGAGCCAGGAAATACATGTCTCAAATCATGGGCTCTTTTACCCTTTTGTAACACCACTGAGGCTGCCTTTATTTCCTTTTCAGGCAAGTTCACTTCCCATGGTGACCAAAGGCCATAGGTAAAGTTTTTGCTTGGTTCTACTGTGACATGTTCCTTTCTTAATAGTAGCTAGCCCAAATGGTGAGGCTGTTTCTCATTGGCTTCATTTTGTTAATCTGCCCATTCCTGAATCAATCATTATGACTGAGTAATAAGGGTACTTTTGCTGGCGTGATTCATGGGTTCACCTCTGCGGTATGAAAATTAGGTCTAGGTAATGGACAGTTACACCTGGGGGAAAGGATAGATCTATATTAGTTAGGATAACTTCCAAATCTGTGGTTTAACCCAAAAGAATATATATAAGTTCTAATACAAGTGAGTCCGTCCACCTTGTGGCTTGGCCATCTTCAACACGTGGCTTCTAATACAAATGTGTTCATCTGCCTCAAATTGGTGGGGAATGGGAGATCTTGGACTTCTCATGTCCTGTTTTTATGGACCAGAGCTGCAACAGGAGCACATCACTTCTACTCACATTCCACTGGTTAGAACCTAATTGGCACACTTAACTGGTGAGCCTACTTGCAAGGGAGGTTGGGAAATATAATATCCACAAAAAGAATCTAGTGTCTACAAGAGTCCACTATTCTGGTCACTAAATATCTATTTTATCTCTCTTCCCACACAGAGTACATGTCCTACTCCAATGAGACAACCTAAAGTTCTGTTCAGTTACTAGGTCAGGCCTAGAGTCTAGGTCTTTAGGTAATGTGCAGGCCTCTTCATTAGGTCCAAGTGTAACCTATGAACTAAAAGGGTGAGTTACCTCTATTATTACTCCATGTTCCAGCAAACCCAATGTACATTGGTAGATCAGAGACAGGTAACTACACTATGCTCTCATTAGGAAAAGAGAAAGATATGGGGAGCCTGGGCAGCTCAGTTGGTTAAGCATCTGACTTTGGCTCAAGGCATGATCTCACAGTTCATGAGTTCGAACCCCATCTCGGGCTCAGTGCCAATAGCATGGAGCCTGAAGCCTGCTTCAGATTCTTTGTCTCCCTCTGTCTCTGTCCCTCCCCCGCACGTGCTCTGTCTCTGTCTCAAAAAAAGACATTAACAAAATTAAATAAAATTTAAAAAAAGGAAAAGAGAAAGATGTGAGACATTAGGAAATGTGGATACATAACAATGATGAAATAGTGTGCAGACATTTTGTGATCCACCTTCCCTCAGAGTACAGGAAGGCTTGATGAGACCTCAGTCTTTGGGAGGAAGTCCCTTGTCCTTTGTCTTTTGTATAGCCCCTTATACCAGACTCTGATATGTTGTCCATTATTCTCCATGGCCACATCCTATGAGGGTACTGGATGCTGTAAGGTGTTTATGCCCTATTTCCTTATACAGGCTTGGTGTTGAATAGTCGCCTCACTGTTTTAACACTTGAACAACATTTGAACCAGGTTAATGATATGATTATATGCTTAGTAATAAAATTCCTTCAAAAATTTAGTCTTGTGATCTACTTGCTTCCAGTGACTACATCCCAAGTTTTTTGTTTTTGTTTTTGATAGAGAGCATGAGCAAAGGAGAGGGGCAGAAAGAGAGAATCTTAAGCAGGCTCCACACCCAGCATGGAGCCCAACCCAGGGCTTGATCTCACAACCATGAGATCATGACCTTAGCCAAAATCAAGAGTTGGACACTTAAGCGACTGAGCCACCCAGGCCCTTCCCTTTTTTTTTTTTTTTTCTTTTTTCAAGTTCATTTATTTAAGTAATCTCTACACCCAACTTGGGGCTTGAACTCATGGTCCTGAGATCAAGAGTCACATTCTCTTCTGAGCCAGCCAGGCACCCTGACCCAAAGTTCTTTCTTACATAATTCTAGAACCTGATTTACTTCTTTCCTTCCTTGCTCCCATGCCTTGTCCCCATGTCTGTTTTTCTAGAACTCCATTCCAGCCACCTTCAGGCCATCTAAAATAATGGCCTTTGATGGAAACACCAAAGCCTCGATATGATCTTTGTTCCTGTACTGTACTCAAGGCCTCCTCCGTTTCATTTTTTACCATTCAAGGTCTAGAAAGTTAGCTTTTCCAATCCTTTCAAGTATTCTTATGCATTTTCATTTCGGCAATTCTTTCCTTGAGCTTATCTTTTTAGTAAAACCTTGCTAAAGGCACAATGTAAAATTCAAAATACACTATTGCTTTTATTCTTTTGAACTATCTCCTCTGGAGGCAGTCTCAGTAGATAGGTGATATGATTTTCAATTACGTTGCCATTATAAAACCTGCGTCTCCTTCTTCCAGCCTCCTAAATCAGTTTCTCCAACCTCTGCTACATCATCACTAAACCAATGCAACACATTTTAGATTACTGTCCTAGCAGTACCCCACTTCTGGCACCAATTTCTGGATTAGTTATGGTCATTCTAGCTCCTGTAACATAAATTCTCAAATCTCAGTTTTTTTCTTATAAGAAGTCCAAAAGAGTTTTTCTAATTTGGAGGTGGCAGTTTTCCAAGTAGTGATTTAGCTACTCATGTTCTTCTCTTCTGGCACTGGCATCTCCAACATACAGTTTTCAGGGTTATGATACTCACTAGCTGATGGAAAAAGAGTAAGGGAGGATGGGAGGAACTTTATTAAGCCTGGAAATGTGTGCATCACTTCCATTCACATTTCATTGGCTAAAAGTCAACTACACGACCCCAACTAACTTCAGAGGAAATTGGGAAATTCAGTCTAGCTGTATGTCCAGAAGAAATGTTTTATGAATGGCTAGTCAAGTCTCTGCCACAAGGTTCTAAAAAAAAAAAAAAAAAAAAAAAGCTAGATAAAAGTAATAGAAAGTCACTGTAGGGGTCTATTCTAATAGGTTTGACTGCATCTTAGTCCTAACAAGATATTCATTTCACTACTATGTAAACTTATTTTCTTCTAAGTAATGGGATTAAAGACAGTATTTTTGATAGTGTTCTAGGTAAAGAAGTTAGATTGCAAAGGGTTAATGAGTTAAATTCAGATAACAGACATTGAACATAGAATCCTCTTTAAAAGCCTAATTGTGAAGGGAAGGAAACAGAGTGGAACCAGAAATGTGGAGGTTTGAAGACAGAAAAGGTAATAAATGGAAGAGAAAGAGGAGATTGAAACTAGAATGAAGATGGATAATTCATCTCATATAAGAGCCAGAAGTGTCTCATTCCTCTGATACTGGAGAAGAGGGAAGTTCTGGAAGTATCTAAGTTTATGGTATTTAGAAAATTGAAGGAGTTGACACGTAACAGCATCAATCTTTTGGCGTTTGAAGTAAAGTCATATAATGAAATGTGACTGGGACTTAAACACTGCAAAAAGTATTCTGGTGGGAAGGGAAAAGAAGGTGCTGATGAATATACAGGGTAGGAGGGAGTAATCCAGCTGAGGTTCTAGAACCTAAACCTGTAGTGTTAAGATACACAAATGTAGTATCATGTTCTGCACAGGACCTCGGCAAAAACTGTGGGAGAGGAACAGGCAGATAGTTAGCTTAGTGTGTATATTTACTATAGCACCTATCACACCATAAAGCCCCTGGAAGCAGAGACTTTGATTTCCAAAACTATGCACACAGTAGGAACATGATGAATTTTTGTTTGAATGAATTGATTCAGTCATTGCCAATTCTGCCATAGTACTCTGTAGAGTACTGGCAACTGCCCACATTTCATATGGTATGCCAATGCTAAAAAGAAAAAAAAAAAGCTAAAAAAAATTCAGGCACACTCAATTAAACTTAGCAGTCTTAAAATGGCAACTATGTCAGCTGAGACATAATTTTTATCCTGTGCCAGTACATCTGCCTTTGACGTTTGCTTCATTTTCCTTATGCCACTGTGCTCTTATTGGACCAGAAAGGGATAATTCTGAGTTCAATAAGCCACGCTATTATTTCAAAAGTCCTGGAAGTTCTTCATACACCTACGAATGAACTCAAAACCTCCTTCACAACATTCCAAGAGATGCATAGACAGGGATGATTATTTATGATGCTCACTTCACAGAAAAAAAGCCGAATCGGTGAGGGGTGGAAGCACTAAATCAGGGTCATTTGGTGAATTCTCTGCAAAGTCTGGCACGTATCGTGCTTGCTTCTCCCGTCTTTTCCCCTTTGGAAACTTTAAAGTAATCTCAGACATCACCTAATCGAACTCCTTCATAACACACAACTGTAAACTCAGATTCAGGAAGTCTATACCTCAAGACTCAGGCCAGAGAGGGCTCTTTCTTCTACACGACGCCATCTCTTAAAGATCCAAAGCCTTAATCACGATTTGGCGGTGGAAAAAAAGGCCAGGAATAAAACTACGTACGACAGTCCAGAAAGAGGCCCCACCTCCCGGATCTGGCGGTCCCGGCCTCCAGCTAACAAAGTGTCTGTACCGCGCGTCCGCACCGGCTTCCCACCCGGCCCGGGGCCGCTGCTCTCCAGCCCGCCCGCCTGTCCCACGCGCTGCAGCAGTGCCAGCCCGCGGGGGCCCGGAATCTGGCCCTCGAAATCTCACTTTCGTCTTTGGGCCACCCGCGCGCCACGGCTCAGGCGACGGCTGATGGCGTCACCTGCACTTCCGCCTGCGGCTGCGTTCTAGTCACAAGCGAGGAAGGAAGAAGGGAGGTCTGAAGGGCTGTATGTGTGGGGGAAATAGCGAGGAAAGAGAAGCAATCCGGGCGCTCGCAGGCGCTACGACTGTAACCGCGGGCCTCTTCTGTCCCCGCCGTCCCTCCATCGGAAGTCGCCCTGGGCACACTTCCCTCGCTTCCTCCTGGTCTCCCCTTCTCTGGGTCTCCCGACACCCGGGTCTCTCTACGCCTCACCCCTCCCTCCCTCCTTTGCTCCCTCACACTCCCTCCCTCTCCCTCCCTCCCATCGTCAGGCTCCCCGCCCTTAGTATCGCGAGACGAGGTGAGAGCTGGCGGAGCGGCGGCGGCGGCGGCGGCAGTAGAGGTGACCGAGGCGGTGGCGGCGGAGGCGGCACCGAGCGCTGTGTCGGCCCCGGTGCGGCCGAAGTCGCGGTAGAGCGTAGCCCCCACGCCCCTCCCCCGTCCGCGCCCCCCCTCTTTCCCCGGGGATGGAGAAGGCGACGGTTCCGGTGGCGGCGGCGGCTGCGGCGGCAGCGGCTGAGGGAGAAGGGAGCCCCCCGG